>NW_024757441.1:0-38578 GCF_018991925.1 Homarus americanus | reverse complement strand
ATAGTGAGTTACTTAATGCACAAAGGCAGAATATACCATACAAAAAACTCAGATCAGACAACAATGACCCTAAATGGATAAATAATTATTTAAAGAACATCATTGGCCAAAAGAAGGCTATAGGTAGAAGGATAAATCGTGGCGAAATTCACCTCCGGGACTATTATAGGGTATTGGCGAGTAGAGTTAAAACCGAGATAAGGAAAGCAAAGAGGAATAATGAGGTAAGGGTAGCAAGGGAGGCAAAGACAAACCCCAAAGGATTCTACCAAATGTATCAAACTAAAACACGAGAAAAGATTGGACCAATACGGTCAGACTCCGGCGAGCTCACTGATAACGACGGAGAAATGAGCAATAATTTAAATAAATATTTTTCAACAGTTTTCACCACCGAAAATTTAAACATGATACCCGAGGCACCGACTCTATTCAGAGATAGTGAAGAAAAAAATTAAGCGAGATAGTAGTGACTAGTAACGATGTTAGTAAGCAAATAGACAAACTAAAGCCTAATAAGTCACCTGGTCCCGATGAGATATTTGCCAGAGTATTAAAGGAATGCAAGGAAGAGCTTAGTATGCCCTTGGCAAAGTTGTTTAGTATGTATTTAAAAACAGGTGTAGTACCAGAATCCTGGAGGATAACGAATGTAATACCGATTTTCAAGAAGGGGGATAGATAACTATCCTCTACCTGTAACTACCGTCCAATCAGTCTAACAGCAATAGTAGGCAAATTACTGGAAGCAATCACTTCAAACTCTATTCGAAATCACCTGACATAATCGATTGATCAATGATTCCCAGCATGGCTTCACAAGCGATGCTCCTTGCCTAACTAATCTATTAACATTCTTTTCATCAGTTTTCGAATCAGTGACGAGGGGCACAATTATGATGTGGTATATCTCGACTTTAGCAAAGCTTCTGGACAGTAGAGTCCCCCACTTCTAAAGCACTGGTCAAAGCAGAAGCTCATGGCATCAAAGGTGACATCCTTAAATGGATTAGGCGTGGTTACAGACACAGAAACAGCTTAGTGAGCATTAACGGCACTAAGTCCCATTGGAGCAACGTCACAAGTGGAGTTCCCCAAGGCTCAGTACTTGGACCATTATTGTTTATTATATACATAAACGACATAGATATCGGCATAGACAGCAACATAAGTAAATTTGCTGATGACACTAAAATAGGACGTGTTATCAAATCGGACGAGGACTCGGCAAAACTATAGGAAGATCTAAACAAATTTTTCCAATGGTCTGAAAAATGGCAGATGAAATTCAATGTCGACAAATGTAAAGTACTCAGTATAGGAGATGTAAACAGGGAAACCAGAAAACAGATGAACAACGATGCCATAGAGAAATCCGACTGCGAGAGAGATTTAGGAGTAATGATAAGTAGGAACCTTAAGCCAAGTAAACAATGTGTTTTTGCTCGTAACAAGGCTAATAAAGTACTTTGGTTCATACAAAGGAGTGTTAGTTACAAGACTAGCGAGGTCATCCTAAAACTGTATCTTGCTCTTGTGAGACCACACCTGGATTACGCAGTTCAGTTCTGGTCACCGTATTACAGAATGGATATAGAATCCTTGGAAAGAATTCAGAGGAGAATGACAAGACTAATCCCGGGCATTAGGAACCTTGAGTATAGAGACAGGTTAAAGCATCTTAATTTGCACTCCCTCGAGAGACGTAGAGCGAGGGGCGACCTGATAGAGGTGTATAAGTGGAAGACAGGGCTAAACAAAGGGGACATTACAAAGGTACTCAAATTATCCAACCAGGAGCGAACTCGTAACAATGGATTTAAATCAGACAAATTTAGATTTAGGCGTGAAATAGGTAGACACTGGTTTGGAAACAGAGTAGTGGATGAATGGAACAAGTTACCAAATATCATCATTAACTCGAATACGCTGAATTGCTTCAAACATAGGTTGGATGCTCATATGAGCAATAGGGGTTGGGTGTAAACGGGACTGCCCAGTATGGGCCAATAGGCCCGCTGCAGTTTCCTCCATTCTTATGTTCTTATGTTTTTATGTCTTTGAAGGGGTGCCCGGCCCTCACACCCCGGGTCATGTCACTGAAAGGGTGCCCGGCCCTCACTCCCCGGGTCATAGCACTGAAGGGGTGCCCGGCCCATATACCCCGGGTAATGGTGCTGGAGGGATGCCCGGACCTCACACCCCGATTTATGGAACTAAAATCGGGCCCGGCCCTCACACCCCGTTTCATGGCACTGAAGGGGTGCCCGGCCCTGATGCCCCGGGTCATGTCACTGAAGGGGTTCCCGGCCCTCACAACCCAGGTCATGGCACTGAAGCGGTGCCCGGGCGTCACACCCCTGGACATGGCACTGAAGGTGTGCCCGGCCCTCACACTCCTTGTCATAGACCTAAACGGGTGCCCGGCCATCACACCCCGGGTCATAGGGCTGAAGGGGTGCCCGGCCCTCACACCCCGGGTCATGGCACTGAAGGGGTGACCGGCCCTCACACCCCGGGTCATGGCACTGAAAGGGTGCCCGGCCCATCCACTCCGGGTCATGCCATTGAAGGGGTGCCCGGCCCTCACACCCCGGTTCATGTCACTGAAAGGGTGCCCGGCCCTCACACCCAGGGACATAGCACTGAAGGGGTGCCCGGCCCTCATACCCGGGGTCATGGTGCTGGAGGTGTGACCGGCCTTTACACCCCGTTTCATGGCACTGAAAGGGTGCCCGGCCCTCACACCCCGGTTCATGTCACTGAAGGGGTGCCCGGCCTTCACACCCCGGTTCATGGAACTGAAGGGGTGCCCGGCCCTCACACACCGGGTCATGGTGCTGAAGGGGTGCCCGGCCCTCACACCCCGGGTCATGGTGCTGAAAGGGTGCCCGACCCTCACACCCTGGGTCATATCACTAAAGGTGTGCCAGGCCCTCACACTCCGGGTCATGTCACTGAAGTGGTGCCCGGCCCTCACACCCCGGGTCATGGCACTGATGAGGTGCCCGGCCCTCACACCCGTGGCCATGGCACTGAAGGTTTGTCCCGCTCTCACACCCTTGGTCATGTACCTAAAGTGGTGTCCGGCCCTACACCCCGATTCATTACACTGAAGGGGTGCCCGACCCTCACACCCCGGGCCATGATGCTAGAGGGGTGCCCGGCCCTCACACCCTGGCCAGGCACTGAAGCGGTGCCCGGCCGTCATCTCCCTGGGCCATGGTGCTGAAGGGGTGCCCGGTCCTCACACCCTGGGCTATGGTGCTGGAGGGGTGCTCGGCCCTCACATACCGGGTCTTGGAGCAGAAGGGGTGCCCGGACATCACACCCCGATTCATGGCACTGAAAGGGTGCCCGGCCCTCACACCCTGGGTCATGGCACTGAAAAGGTGCCCGGCCCTCACACCCCGGGTCATAGCACTGAAGCGGTGCCCGGCCGTCACACCCCTGGCCATGGCACTGAAGGTGTGCCCGGCCCTCACACCCGTGGTCATAGACCTAAACGAGTGCCCGGCTCACACCCCCTGGTCATAGACCTAAACGAGTGCCCGGCCTCACACCCTGGGTCATGGCACTGAAGGGGTGCTCCCTGGCCCTCACACACCCCTGGGTCATGGCACTGAAGGAGTGACCGGCCCTCACACCCTGGCCATCATAGCACTGGAAAGGGTGCCCGGCCCACACACCCCTGGGTAATGCTTCATTGAAGGGTATCCTGGGCCCTCACACCCCGGGTCAGTGTCAGTGAAAATGCCTGTCCCTCACACCCCGGGTCAGGCACTGAAGGTGCCTGCCCTCAAACCCCAGGTCATGGTGCTGAGGGTGCCCGGCCTCACAAACCCCAATTCATGGCACTGAAAATGTGCCCGGCCCTCACACCCCGGGTCGTGCCAAGGTGCCCGCCATCACACCCTGATTCATGGCACTGAAGGGGTGCCCGGCCTCACACCCCGGTTCACATCACTGTAGGGCTGCCCGGCCGTCATACCCCATTTCATGGCACTGGAAATAGTGCCCGGCACTCACACCCAGGGTCATGTCACTGAAGGGGTGCACGGCCCGCACACCGCCGGTCATGGACCTAAAGAGGTGCCCGGCCCTCACTACCCGGGTCATGGGGTTGAAGCGGTTTCCGGTCCTCACACCACGGGTCATGGAGCTGAAGGGCTGCCCGGCCATCAAACCCCGATTCATGGCACTAAAAGGGTGCCCGTCCCTCACACCCGTGTCATGTGAAGGGGTGAGCGGTCCTCACATCCCGGTTCATAGCTCTGTAGGGGTGCCCGGCCCTCACACCCCGTTTCATGGCACAAGAGGGGTGCCCGGCCCTCACACCCCGGCTCTTGGCACTGAAGGGGGGCCCTGCCCTGACGCCTCGGGTCATGTCACTGAAGGGGTGCCCGGCCCTCACACCCCGGGTCATGGCAGTGAAGCGGTGCCCGGCTGTCACACCCCTGGCCATGGTACTGAAGGTATGCACGGCCCTCACACCACGGGTCATGGGGCTGAAGGGGTTGCCGGCCCTCACACCCAGGGTCATGGGGCTGGAGGGGTGTCCGGCACTGACACCCCGGTTCTTGACACTGAAGGGGTGCCCGTCCCTTACACCCCGGGCCATGGTGCTGGAAGGGTGCCCGGGCCTCACACCCGGGGTCATGTCACTAAAGGGGTGCCAGGCCCTCACACTCCGGGCCATGTCACTGAAGGGGTACCCGGCCCTCACATCCCGGGTCATGGCACTGATGAGGTGCCCGGCCCTCACACCCGTGGCCATGGCACTGAAGGTTTGCCCGGCCCTCACACCCCGGGTCATGTACCTAAAGTGGTGCCCGGCCCTACACCCCGATTCATGGCACTGAAAGGGTGCCCAGCCCTCAAACCCCGATGCATGGCACTGAAGGGGTGCCCTGGCTCTCACACCCCGGGTCATGGCACTGAAGCGGTGCCCGGCCGTCACACCCCGGGCCATGGTGCTGAAGGGGTGGCCGGTCCTCACACCCCGGGTCATGGGGCTGGAGGGGTGTCCGGCACTGACACCCCGGTTCTTGACACTGAAGGGGTGCCGTCCCTTACACCCCGGGCCATGGTGCTGGAAGGGTGCCCGGCCCACACACCCCGGGTCATGTCATTGAAGGGGTGCCCGGCCCTCACACGCCGGGTCATGTCAGTGAAAATGTGCCCGGCCCTCACACCCCGGGTCATAGCACTGAAGGGGTGCTCGGCCCTCATACCGCAGGTCATGGTGCTGGAGGGGTGCCCCGCCCTCACACCCCGATTCATGGCACTGAAATCGAGCCCGGTTCTCACATACCGGGCCATGGAGCAGAAGGGGTGCCCGGACATCACACCCTGATTCATGGCACTGAAAGGGTGCCCGGCCCTCACACCCTGGGTCATGGCACTGAAAAGGTGCCCGGCCCTCACGCCCCGTGTCATGTGAAGGGGTTCACGGCCCTCACACCCCGGTTCATAGCTCTGTAGGGGTGCCCGGCCCTCACACCTCGTTTCATGTCACTGAAGGGGTGCTCGGCCCCCACACCCCGGGTCATATCACTGAAGCGGTGCCCGGCCGTCACACCCCTTGCCATGGCACTGAAGGTGTGCCCGGCCCTCACACCCGTGGTCATAGACCTAAACGAGTGCCCGGCCCTCACACCCCTGGTCATAGACCTAAACGAGTGCCCGGCCCTCACACCCCGGGTCATGGGACTGAAGGGGTGCCCGGCCCTCACACCCCGGGTCATGGCACTGAAGGAGTGACCGGCCCTCACAGCCCGGGTCATAGCACTGAAAAGGTGCCCCGCCCACACACCCCGGGTCATGTCATTGAAGGGGTGCCTGCCCCTCACACCCCGGGTCATGTCAGTGAAAATGTGCCCGGCCCTCACACCCCGGGTCATAGCACTGAAGGGGTGCTCGGCCCTCATTCCCCAGGTCATGGTGCTGGAGGAGTGCCTGTCCTCACACACCTGGATCCATGGCACTGAAATCGAGCCTCCGGCTCACACCCCGGGTCATGGTGCTGGAAGGGGTGCCCGGCCTCACCCCGATTCATGGCACTGAATGGGTGCCTGGTTCACACCCCGGTTCACAGCACTTTAGGCTGTCTGCCTTACACCCCATTTCATGGCACTGAAATAGTGCCCGGCACTCACACCCCGGGTCATGTCACTGAAGGGGTGCACGGCGCTCACACCCCGGGTCATGGACCTAAAGGGGTGCCCGGCCCTCACTACTCGGGTCATGGGGTTGAAGCGGTTCCCGGTCCTCACACCACGGGTCATGGAGCTGAAGGGAAGCCCGGCCATCACACCCCGATTCATGGCACGGAAAGGGTGCCCGTCCCTCACAACCGTGTCATGTGAAGGGGTGCGCGGCCCTCACACCCCGGTTCAGAGCTCTGTAGGGGTGCCCGGCCGTCACACCCCTGGCCATGGCACTGAAGGTATGCACGGCCCTCACACCACGGGTCATGGAGCTGAAGGGGCTCCCGCCCTCACACACCGGGTCATGGCACTGAAAGGGTGCCCGGCCCACACACTCAGTGTCATGTCATTGAAGTGGTGCCCGGTCCTCACACCCCGGGTCATGTCACTGAAAGGGTGCCCGGCCCTCAATCCCCGGGTGATAGCACTGAAGGGGTGCCCGGCCCTCATACCCCGGGTCATGGTGCTGGAGGGGTGCCCAGCCCTGACACCCCGGGTCTTGGAAAGGGGTGCCCGGCCCTCACACCCCGGTTCATAGCTCTGTAGGGGTGCCCGGCCCCTCACACCCCGTTTCATGGAACTAAAGGCGTGCCCGGCCCTCACACCCCGGCTCATGGCACTAAAGGGGTGCCCGGCCCTCACACCTCGGGTCATGGCGCTGAAGCGGTGCCCGGCCGTCACACCCCGGGCCATGGTGCTGGAGGGGTGTCCGGCCCTGACACCCCGGTTCTTGACACTGAAGGGGTGCCCGTCCCTTACACCCCGGGCCATGGTGCTGGAGGGGCGCCCGGGCCTCAAACCCCGGGCCATGGTGCTGGAGGGGTGCCCGGCCCAAACATACCGGGTCATGGAGCTGAAGGGGTGCCCGGCCATCACACCCCGAATCATGGCACTGAAAGGGTGCCCGGCCCTCACACCCCGGGTCATGTCACTGAAGGGGTGCCCGACCCTCATACCCCGGGTCATAGTGTTGGAGGGGTGCCTGGCCTCACACCCCGGGTCAGTGTCACTGAAAGGGTGCCCGGCCTCACACCCCGGGTCATGTCACTGAAGGTGCCTGGCTCATACCTGGTCATGGTGCTGTGGAGGGTGTCATCCCTCACACCCCGGGTCATGGCACTGAAGGGGTGCCTGGCCCCTCACACCCCGGGTCATGTCACTGAAGGGGTGCCCGGCCGTCACATCCCGGGCCATGGTGCTCGATTGGTGCCCGGCAATCACACCACGGGTCATGGTGCTGAAGGGGTGCCCGGCCCTCACACCCTGATTCATGGCATTGAAAGGGTGCCCGGCCGTCACACCCCGGTTCGCAGCACTGTAGGGGTGCCCGGCCCTCAAACCCCATTTCATGGCACTGAAAGGGTTCCCGGCCCTCACACCCCGATTCGTGACACTGAAGTAGTGCCCGGCCCTCACACCCCGGGTCATAGTACTGAAGGGGTGCCCGGCCCTCACACCCCGGGTCATGGTGCTGGAGGGGTGCCCGGCCCTCACACCCCGGGTCATGTCACTGAAAGGGTGCCCGGCCCGCACACCCCGGGTCATGTCACTGAAGGGGTGGCCAGCTCTCACACTCCGGGTCATGGCACTCGAGGGGTGCCCGGCCCTCACATCCCGGGTCATGTCACTGAAGGGGTGTCCAGCCCTCACACCCCGGGTCATGGCACTAAAGGGGTGCCCGGCACTCACACCCCAAGTCATGGTGCTGGAGGGGTACCCAGCTCTCAGACTCTGGGTCATGGCACTGAAGGGGTTCCTGGCCCTCACACCCCGGGTCATGGTGCTGAAGGGGTGTCCGGCCCTCACACCCCGGGCCATGGTGTTGGATTGGTGCCCAGCCATCACACCCCATTTCATGGCACTGAAATAGTGCCCGGCACTCACACCCCGGGTCATGTCACTGAAGGGGTGCACGGCGCTCACACCCTGGGTCATGGCCCTAAAGGGGTGCCCGGCCCTCACTACCCGGGTCATGGGGTTGAAGCGGTTCCCGGTCCTCACACCACGGGTCATGGAGCTGAAGGGAAGCCCGGCCATCACACCCTGATTCATGGCACTGAAAGGGTGCCCGTCCCTCACACCCGTGTCATGTGAAGGGGTGCGCGGCCCTCACACCCCGGTTCATAGCTCTGTAGGGGTGCCCGGCCCTCACACCCCGTTTCATGGCACTAGAGGGCTGCCCGGCCCTCACACCCCGGCTCATGGCACTGAAGGGGCGCCCTGCCCTGACGCCTCGGGTCATGTCACTGAAGGGTTGCCCGGCCCTCACACCCCGGGTCATGGCACTGATGCGGTGCCCGGCCGTCCCACCCCTGGCCATGGCACTGAAGGTATGCACGGCCCACACACCACGGGTCATGGAGCTGAAGGGGTTCCCGGCCCTCACACCCCGGTTCATGGGGCTGAAGGGGTGCCCAGCCCTCACACCCCGGGTCATGGCACTGAAGGAGTGACCGACCCTCACACACCGGGTCATGGCACTGAAAGGGTGCCCGGCCCACACACTCAGTGTCATGTCATTGAAGTGGTGCCCGGCCCTCACACGCCGGGTCATGTCACTGAAAGGGTGCCCGGCCCTCATACCCCGGGTCATGTCACTGAAGGTGCCTGCCTGCACACCCCGGGTCATGGCACTGATGCGGTGCCCGGCCGTCACACCCCTGGCCATGGCACTGAAGGTATGCACGGCCCTCACACCACGGGTCATGGAGCTGAAGGGGTTCCCGGCCCTCACACCTGGGGTCATGGGGCTGAAGGGGTGCCGAGCCCTCACACCCCGGGTCATGGCACTGAAGGAGTGACCGACCCTCACTCACCGGGTCATGGCACTGAAAGGTTGCCCGGCCCACACACTCAGTGTCATGTCATTGAAGTGGTGCCCGGCCCTCACACCCCGGGTCATGTCACTGAAAGGGTGCCAGGCCCTCACTCCCCGGGTGATAGCACTAAAGGGGTGCCTGGCCCTCATACCCCGGGTCATGGTGCTGGAGGGGTGCCCGGCGCTCACACCCCGATTCATGTCACTGAAATCGAGCCCGGCCCTCACACCCCAGGTCATGGCACTGAAAAGGTGCCCGGCCCTCACACCCCATGTCATGTGAAGGGGTGCCCGGCCCTCACACCCCGGTTCATGGCACTAAAGGCGTGCCCGGCCCTCACAACCCGGCTCATTGCACTGAAGGGGTGCTCGGCCCTCACACCTCGGGTCATGGCACTGAAGCGGTGCCTGGCCGTCACACCCCGGGCCATGGTGCTGGAGGGGTGTCCGGCCCTGACACCCCGGTTCTTGACACTGAAGGGGTACCCGTCCCATACACCCCGGGCCATGGTGCTGGAGGGGTGCCCGGGCCTCACACCCCGGGCCATGGTGCTGGAGGGGTGCCCGGCCCAAACATACCGGGTCATGGAGCTGAAGCGGTGCCCGGCCATCACACCCCGAATCATGGCACTGATAGGGTGCCCGGCCCTCACACCACGGGCCATGGTGCTGGAGGGGTGTCAGGCCCTGACACACCCTGGTCATGACACTGAAGGGGTGCACGGCCCTCCTTAGGCCATGGTGCTGTAGGGGTGCCTGGCCCTCACACCCCGGGTAATGTCACTGAAAGGGTGCCCGGCCCTCACACCCCGGGCCATGGTGCTGGAGGGGTGCCCGGCCCTCACATACCGGGTCATGGAGATGAAGGGGTGCCCGGACATCACACCCCGATTCATGGCACTGAACGGGTGCCCGGTCCTCACATCTTTGGTCATGTCACTGAAGGGGTGCCCAGGTCTTACACACCGGGTCATGGCACTGAAGGGGAGCCCGGCCCTCACACCCCGGGTCATGGTGCTGAAGGGGTGCCCGGCCCTCACACCCCAGGTCATGGCACTGAAGGTTTGCCCGGCCCTCACACCCCTGGTCATGTACCTAAAGTGGTGCCCGGCCCTCAGACCCCGTTTCATGGCACTGGAAGGGTGCCCGGCCCTCATACCCCGGGCCATGGTGCTGGAGGGGTGTCAGGCCCTGACACACCCGGGTCATGACACTGAAGGGGTGCATGGCCCTCACACCCCAGGCCATGGTGCTGGAGGGTGCCCGGCCCTCACACCCCGGGTTATGTCACTGAAAGGGTGCCGGCCCTCACACCCTGAGTCATGTCACTGAAAGGGTGCCAGCCCACTCCCACCCCAGGTCATGTCACTGAAGGTGCCCGCTCTCCTCCGGGTCACTAGCACTGGAGGGGGTGTGACCCCTCACACCCCGGGTCATGTCACTGAAGGGTGCCAGCCCCTCCACCCAGGTCACTGGCACTAAGCGGTGCCAGCCCCTCACACCCCAAGTCATGGTGCTAGAGGGGTGCCCAGCTCTCACACTCCGGGTCATGGCACTGAAGGGGTGCCTGGCCCTCACACCCCGGGTCATGGTGCTGAAGGGGTGTCCGGCCTTCACACCCCGGGCCATGGTGCTGGATTGGTGCCCGGCCATCACACCCCGTTTCATGGCACTGAAAGGGTGCCCGGCCCTCACTCCACGATTCGTGACACTGAAGGGGTGCCCGGCCCTCACACCCCAAGTCATGGTGCTAGAGGGGTGCCCAGCTCTCACACTCCGGGTCATGGCACTGAAGGGGTGCCTGGCCCTCACAGCCCGGTTCATGGCACTGAAGGGGTGCCCGGCCCTCACACCCCGGGTCATGGTGCTGGAGGGGTGCCCTGCCCTCACACCCCGGGTCATGTCACTGAGAGGGTGCCCGGTCCTCACACCCCGTGTCACGTCACTGAAGGGGTGCCCAGCTTTCACAATCCACGTCATGGCACTGAAGGGGTGCCTGGCCCTCACACCAAGGGTCATGGTGCTGAAGGGCTCCCCGGCCCTTACAACACAGGTCATGTAAAAGGGTGCCCGGCCCTCACACCCCGGGTCATGTCACTGAAGGGGTGCACGGCCATGACACCCCGGGTCATGGACCTAAAGTGGTGCCCGGCCCTCACACCCCGGGTCATGGGGTTGAAGCGGTTCCCGGCCCTCACACCCCGGGTCATGGTGCTGATGGGGTGCCCGGCCCTCACAACCTGATTCTTGGCACTGAAATCGAGCCCGGCCCTAACACCCTGGGTCATGGTGCTGAAGGGATGCCCAGCCCTAACACCCCGATTCATTTTACTGAAGGGGTGCCCGACCCTCACACCCCATGTCATGTGAAGGGGTACCCGGCCCTCACACCCCGGTTCGCAGCACTGTAGGGGTGCCCGGCCTTCACATCCCGGGTCATGGCTTGAAGGGGTGCCCGGCCCTCACCCCGGGTCATGGTGCTGGAGGGGTGTCCGGCCTTCACACCCCGGGTTATGTCACTAAAGGGGTGCACGACCCTCACACCCCGGGTCATGTCAAAGAAGGGGTGCACGGCCATGACATCCCGGGTCATGGTGCTGAAGGGGTGCCCGGCCCTCACACCCCGGGTCATGGCACTGAAGGGGTGCCTGGCCCTCACACCCCGGGTCATGGTGCTGAAGGGATGCCCGGCCCTTACGCTCTGGGTCATGTGAAAGGGTGCCCGGCCCTCACCCCGGTTCATAACACTGTAGGGGTGCCCTGCCCCCACACCCCGTTTCATGTCACTGAAGGGGTGCCCGGCCCTAAAACCCCGGTTCTTGTCACTTATGGGGTGCCCGACCCTCACACCCTGGTTCAAAGCACTGTATGGGTGCCCGGCACCCACACGCCGTTTCATGGCATTTAAGGGGTGCCCGGCCCTCACACCCCGGGTCATGGCACTGATGAGGTGCCCGGCATTCACACCCCTGGACATGGCACTGAAGCTTTGCCCGGCCCTCACACCCCTGGTCATGCACCTAAAGTGGTGCCCGGCCTTCACACCCCGATTCATGGCACTGAAAGGCCAGCCCTCACACCGGGCCATGGTGCTTTCAGAGGTGTCAGGCCTATTTTACCCCAGGTGGCAACTGAAGAGTGCCCAGCCTCACACCGCAAACCATTGGCCATGGAGGGTGCCCAGCTCCCACCCCAGGTAATGTCACTGAAAAGGTGCCCAGCCGCACTTACACCCCAGGCCATGGTGCTGGAGGGTGCCCGGCCTCACATACCGGGTCTCATGGGCTGAGGGTGCCCGGACATCACACCCCAATTCATGGCACTGAAAGGGTGCCCGGTCCTCCACTTGGTCATGTCTCTGAAGGTGTGCCCAGCCACCACACCCCGGGTCATGTCACTGAAACAGTGCCCATCCACCGGATACAGCACTGAAGGGGTGCCTGGCCCTCACACCCAGGTCATGGTGCTGCTAGCAGTGCCAGCCCTCACACCCCAGTTCGCAGCACTGTAGGGGTGCCCGGCCCTCACACCCCGTTTTCATGACACTGAAAGCGTGCCCGGCCCTCACACCCCGATTCCTGACACTGAAGGGTGCCCAGCCCTCACACGGGTCATGGCACTGAAGTGCCCGGCGCTCACTACCTCGGGTCATGGTGCTCAGGGTGCCCAGCTCTCACTCCTGGTCATGGCACTGAAGGGGTGCCTGGCCCTCACACCCAGGTCATGGTGCTGAAGGGGTGCCCGGCCCTTACACCCCGGGTCATGTGAAAGGGTGCCCGGCCCTCACACCCCGGTTCATAACACTGTAGGGGTGCCCTGCCCCCACACCCCGTTTCATGTCACTGAAGGGGTGCCCGGCCCTAAAACCCCGGTTCATGTCACTTATGGGGTGCGCGGCCTCACACTCCGGGTCATGGTGCTGGAGGGGTGCCCAGCCCTGACACCCCAGGTCTTGTGAAAGGGTGCCCCACCCTCACACCCTTGTTCAAAGCAATGTTTGGGTGCCCGGCACTCACACGCCGTTTCATGGCACTTAAGGGTGCCCGGCCCTCACACCCCGGGTCATGGCATTGATGAGGTGCCCGGCCGTCACACCCCTGGCCATGGCACTGAAGCTTTGCCCGGCCCTCACACCCCTGGTCATGGCACTGAAGGGGTGCCTGGCCCTCACACCCCGGTTCATGGTGCTGCAGGGGTGCCCCGCCCTCACACCACGGGCCATGGTGCTGGAGGGGTGTCAGGCCCTGACACATCCTGGTCATGACACTGAAGGGGTGCCCGGCACTCACACCCCAGGCCATGGTGCTGGAGCGGTGCCCGGCCCTCACACCCCTGGTCATGTCACTGAAAGGGTGCCCGGCCCACACACCCCGGGTCATGTCACTAAAGCGGTGCCCGGCCCTCACACCCCGGGTTATGTCACTGAAGTGGTGACCAGCCCTCACACCCCGGGTCATGGCACTAATGAGGTGCCCGGCCCTCACACCCCTGGCCATGGCACTGAAGGTTTGCCCGGCCCTCAAACCCCTGGTCATGTACCTATAGTGGTGCCCGGCCCTCACACCCCGTGTCATAGCACTAAAGGGGTGCCCGGCCCTCATACCCCGGGTCATGGTGCTGGAGGGGTGCCCGGCCTTCACACCCCGGGTCATGTCACTGAAAGGGTGCCCGACCCTCACACCCCGGGTCATGGTGCTGGAGGGGTGCCCGGCCCTCACACCCCGGGTCATGTCACTGAAGGGGTACCCGGCCCTCACACCCCGGGTCATGGTGCTGGAGGGGTGCCAGCCCCTCACACACACCCCGGGTCATAGCACTGAAGGTTGCCCTGGCCATCACGCTTTGGGTCATGGTGCTGGGAGGGGTGCCCGGCTTTCCCCTTGAGGTCATTTCACAGAAGGGGTGCCCGGCCCTCACACCACCCCCGATTCGTGACACTGAAGGGGTGCCCAGCCCTCACACCCCGGGTCATGTCACTAAAGCGGTGCCCAGCCCTCACACCCCGGATCATGGCACTGATGAGGTACCCGGCCCTCACACCCGTGGCCATGGCAGTGAAGCTTTGCCCGGCCCTCAAACCCCTGGTCATGTTCCTAAAGTGGTGCCCGGCCCTCATACCCCGGGTCATGGTGCTGGAGGGGTACCCGGCCTCCACACCCCCGGTCATGTCACTAAAAGGGTGCCCGGCCCTCACAACCCGGGTCATGGTGCTGGAGGGGTGCCCGGCCCTCACACCCCGGTTCATGTCACTGAAAGGGTGCTCGGCCCTCACACCCCGGGTCATGTCACTGAAGGGATGCCCGGCCCTCACCCCGGGTCATGGCACTGAAGAGGTGCCTGGCGCTCACACCCCAGTTCATGGTGCTGGAGGGGTGCACGGCCTTCACACCCCAGGTCATGTCACTAAAGGGGTGCCCGGCCCTCACACCCCGGGTCATGTCACTGAAGGGGTGCACGGCCATGACACCCCGGGTCATGGACCTAAAGTGGTGCCCGGCCCTCACACCCCGGGTCATGGGGTTGAAGCGGTTCCCGGCCCTCACACCCCGTTTCATGTCACTGAAGGGGTGCCCGGCCCTAAAACCCCGGTTCATGTCACTTATGGGGTGTGCGGCCCTCACACTCCGGGTCATGGTGCTGGAGGGGTGCCCAGCCCTGACACCCCAGTTCTTGTGAAAGGGTGCCCCTCCCTCACACCCTTGTTCAAAGCAATGTTTGGGCTCCCGGCACTCACACCCTGTTTCATGGCACTTAAGGGTGCCCAGCCCTCACACCCCGGGTCATGGCATTGATGAGGTGCCCGGCCGTCACACCCCTGGCCATGGCACTGAAGCTTTTCCCGGCCCTCACACCCCTGGTCATGGCACTGAAGGGGTGCCTGGCCCTCACACCCCGGTTCATGGTGCTGCAGGGGTGCCCGGCCCTCACACCCCGGGCCATGGTGCTGGAGGGGTGTCAGGCCCTGTTTTACATCCGGGTCGCCCAACACTGAAGGGGTGCCCGGCCCTCACACCCAGGCTATGGTGCTGGAGGCAGTGCCCGGCCTCACACCCCTGGTCATGTCACTGAAAAGGGTGCCCGGCCCTCCACACCCAAGGCCGCCAATTGTGCTTTCAGAGGGGTGCCCGGACATCACACACACCTTTCCATGGCACTGAAGGGTTTGCCTGGCCCTCACACCCCAGGTCATGGTGCTGGACAGGTGCCCGGCCCTCACACCCAGGTCATATTACTGAAAAGGTGCTCAGCCCTCTTACTCCGGGTCATGTCACTGAAGGTGCCCAGCCCTCACACCCAGGTCATAGCACTGAAGAGTTGCCTGGCCATCACACCCGGGGTCATGGTGCTGGAGGGGTGCCCGGCCTTCACACCCCAGGTCATGTCACTAAAGGGGTGTCCGGCCCTCACACCCCGGGTCATGTCACAGAAGGGGTGCCCGGCCCTCACACCCCGATTCGAGACACTGAAGGGGTGCCCGGGCCTCACACCCCGGGTCATGGCACTGAAGGGGTGACCGGCCCTCACACACCGGGTCATGTCACTGAATGGGTGCTCGGCTCTTACACCCCGGGTCATGTGACTGAAGTGGTGCCCAGCCCTCACACCCCTGGTCATGTCACTAAAGCGGTGCCCAGCCCTCGAACCACGGATCATGGCACTGATGAGGTGCCCGGCCCTCACACCCCTGGCCATGGCAGTGAAGCTTTGCCGGGCCCTCAAACCCCTGGTCATGTTCCTAAAGTGGTGCCCGGCCCTCACACCCCGGGTCATAGCACTAAATGGGTGCCCGGCACTCATACCCCGGTTCATGGTGCTGGAGGGGTGCCCGGCCTCCACACCCCGGTTCATGGAAGTGCTGAGGTGCCCGGCCCCCACACCCAGTTCATGTCACTGAAAGGGTACCTGGCCCTCACACCCCGGGACATGTCACTGAAGTGGTGCCCAACCTCACACCCCGGGTCATGTCACTAAAGCGGTGCCCAGCCCTCACACCCCGGATCATGGCACTGATGAGGTGCCCGGCCCTCACACCCATGGCCATGGCAGTGAAGCTTTGCCCGGCCCTCAAACCCCTTGTCATGTTCCTAAAGTGGTGCCCGGCCCTCACACCCCGGGTCATAGCACTAAATGGGTACCCGGCCCTCATACCCCGGGTCATGGTGCTGGAGGGGTGCCCGGCCCTCACACCCCGGGTCATGGTGCTGGAGGGGTGCCCGGCCCTCACACCCAGGTTCATGTCACTGAAAGGGTGCCCGGCCCTCACACCCCGGGTCATGTCACTGAAGGGATGCCCGGCCCTCACCCCGGGTCATCGCACTGAAGAGGTGCCTGGCCCTCACACCCCAGGTCATGGTGCTGGAGGGGTGCATGGCCTTCACACCCCAGGTCATGTCACTAAAGGGGTGCCCGGCCCTCACACCCCGGGTCATGTCACTGAAGGGGTGCACGGCCATGACACCCCGGGTCATGGACCTAAAGGGGTGCCCGGCCCTCACGCCCCGGGTCATGGGGTTGAAGCGGTTCCCGGCCCTCACACCCCGGGTCATGGTGCTGATGGGGTGCCCGGCCCTCACACCCTGATTCTTGGCACTGAAATCGAGCCCGGCCCTAACACCCTGGGTCATGGTGCTGAAGGGATGCCCAGCCCTAACACCCCGATTCATTTAACTGAAGGGGTGCCCGACCCTCACACCCCAGGTCATGTGAAAGGGTACCCGTCCCTCACACCCCGGTTCGCAGCACTGTAGGGGTGCCCGGCCTCCACACCCCGGGTCTTGGCTTGAAGGGGTGCCCGGCCCTCACCCCTCTGGCCAGGTGCTGGAGGGGTGTCTGGCCTCACACCTGGGGTTATGTTACCAAGGGGTGCATGACCCTCACACACCCCCTTGGCCATGCCACCAGCTGCACGGCCATGAGATCCTGGCCTATGGTGCTGAAGGGGTTCTGGCCCCACACCCCGGGTCATGTCACTGAAAGGGTGCTCCGGCTCTCACACCCCGGGTCATGGCACTGCAAGGGTGCCCGGCCCTCACACCCCGGGCCATGGTGCTGGAGGGGTGTTGGGCCCTGACACCCCCGGGTCATGACACTGAAGGGGTGCCTGGCCCTCACACCCCGGGTCATGTGAAAGGGTGCCCGGCCCTCACACCCCGGTTCAAAACACTGTAGGGGTGCCCTGCCCCCACACCCCGTTTCATGTCACTGAAGGGGTGCCTGCCCCAAAAACTGGGCTGCGGTGCTGGAGGGGTGCCCAGCCCTGACACCTAGGGTCTTTAGCGTTCTCACCCCACCCCGTTTCATGGCACTTAAGGGGTGCCCGGCCCTCACACCCCGGGTCATGGCACTGATGAGGTGCCCGGCCCTCACACCCCTGGGCATGGCACTGAAGCTTTGCCCGGCCCTCACACCCCTGGACATGGCACTGAAGGGGTGCCTGGCCCTCACACACCGGGTCATGGTTCTGGAGGGGTGCCCGGCCCTCACACCCCGGGCCATGGTGCTGGAGGGGTGTCAGGCCCTGACACACCCGAGTCATTACACTGAAGGGGTGCCCGGCCCTCACACCCCAGGCCATGGTGCTGGAGGGGTGCCCGGCCCTCACACCCCGGTTCATAACACTGTAGGGGTGCCCTGCCCCCAAACACCGTTTCATGTCACTGAATGGGTGCCCGGCCCTAAAACCCCGGTTCATGTCACTTATGGGGTGCCCGGCCCTCACACTCCGGGTCATGGTGCTGGAGGGGTGCCCAGCCCTGACACTCCGGGTCATGTGAAGGGGTGCCCGACCCTCACACCCTGGTTCAAAGCACTGTATGGGTGCCCGGAACTCACACCCCGGGTCATGACACTCATGAGGTGCCCGGCTCTCACACCCCTGGCCATGGAACTGAAGCTTTGCCCGGCCCTCACACCCCTGGTCATGTACCTAAAGTGGTGCCCGGCCCTCACACCCCGATTCATGGCACTGCAAGGGTGCCCGGCCCTCACACCCCGGGCCATGGTGCTCGAGGGGTGTCAGGCCCTGACACCCCCGGGTCATGACACTGAAGGGGTGCCCGGACCTCACTCCCCAGGCCATTGTGCTTGAGGGGTGCCCGGCCCTCACACCCCGGGTAATGTCACTGAAAGGGTGCCCGGCCCACACACCCCGGGCCATGGAGCTGAAGGGGTGCCCGAACATCACACCCCAATTCATGGCACTGAACGGGTGCCCGGTCCTCACACCCTTGGTCATGTCTCTGAAGGTGTGTGCAGCCCTCACACCCCGGGTCATGTCACTGAAACGGTGCCCGGCCCACACACCCCGGGTCATGGCACTGAAGGGGTGCCTGGCCCTCACACTCCGGGTCATGGTGCTGAAGCGGTGCCCGGCTCTCACACCCCGGTTCGCAGCACTGTAGGGGTGCCCGGCCCTCACACCCCGTTTCATGACGCTGAAAGCAAGCCCGGCCCACACACCCCGATTCCTGACACTGAAGGGGTGCCCGGCCCTCACACCCCGGGTCATGGCACTGAAGGGGTGCCCGGCCCTCACACCCCAGGTCATGGTGCGCTGGGAAGGTGCCTGGCCTCACACCCCGGGTCATGGAAGGGGTGCCCGACCTCACACCCTGGTTCAGCACTGTGGCTGGGTGCCCGGAACTCACACCCTGCTTCATGGCACTAAGGGGTGCCTGGCCCTCACACCCGGGTCATGACACTATGAGGTGCCTGGCCTCACTACACCCCTGGCCATTGTGCTGAGGGTGCCCGGCCCTCACACCCGGGGTAATGTCACTGAAAGGGGTGCCTGGCCCTCACACCCCTGGCCATGGTGCTGAGGCCTGGCCCTCACATACCGGGTCATGGAGCTGAAGGTGCCTGACATCACACCTCAATTCATGGCACTGAAAGGGTGCCTGATCCTCACACCCTGGGTCATGGTGCTAAAGTGGTGCACGGCCTCACACCCCTGGTGTCTGCAGACCAGGGTGCCTGGCCTCACACCCTGCTTCATGACACTGAAAGGCTCAGCCCTCACACCCCTGATTTCCTCCTGACACTGAAGGGGTGCCCGGCCCTCACACCCCGGGTCATGTCACTGAAAGGGTGCCCGCCTCTCACACCCCGGGTCATGTCACTGAAGGGGTGCCCAGCTCTCACACTCGGGGTCATGGCACTGAAGGGGTGCCCGGCCTTCACACCCCGGGTCATGGCACTGAAGGGGTGCCCGGCCCTTACACCCCGGGTCATGTGAAAGGGTGCCCGGCCCTCACACCCCGGTTCATAACACTGTAGGTGTGCCCTGCCCCCACACCCCGTTTCATGTCACTGAAGGGGTGCCCGACCCTAAAACCCCGGTTCATGTCACTTATGGGGTGCGCGGCCCTCACACTCCGGGTCATGGTGCTGGAGGGGTGCCCAGCCCTGACACCCCAGGTCTTGTGAAAGGGTGCCCCACCCTCACACCCTTGTTCAAAGCAATGTTTGGGTGCCCGGCACTCACACCCCGTTTGATGGCATTGATGAGGTGCCGGCCGTCACACCCCTGGCCATGGCACTGAAGCTTTGCCCGGCCCTCACACCCCTGGCCATGGCACTAAAGGGGTGCCTGGCCCTCACACCCCGGTTCATGGTGCTGCAGGGGTGCCCGGTCCTCACACCCCGGGCCATGGTGCTGGAGGGGTGTCAGGCCCTGACACATCCGGGTCATGACACTGAAGGGGTGCCCGGCCCTCACACCCCAGGCCATGGTGCTGGAGCGGTGCCCGGCCCTCACACCCCTGGTCATGTCACTGAAAGGGTGCCCGGCCCACACACCCCGGGTCATGTCACTAAAGCGGTGCCCGGCCCTCACACCCCGGGTTATGTCAGTGAAGTGGTGACCAGCCCTCACACCCCGGGTCATGGCACTAATGAGGTGCCCGGCCCTCACACCCCTGGCCATGGCACTGAAGGTTTGCCCGGCCCTCAAACCCCTGGTCAAGTACCTATAGTGGTGCCCGGCCCTCACACCCCGGGTCATAGCACTAAAGGGGTGCCCGGCCCTCATACCCCGGGTCATGGTGCTGGAGGGGTGCCCGGCCTTCACACCCCGGGTCATGTCACTGAAAGGGTGCCCGACCCTCACACCCCGGGTCGCTCATGGAGCTACTCTGGAGGGTGCCGACCCTCACACCCGGTCATGTTGTACTGAAAGGGTGCCCAGCCCTCACACTCCAGGTCATGTCACTGAAGGGATGCCCGGCCCTCACACCCCAGGTCATGGCACTGAAAAGGTTGCTTAGCCATCACACCCCAGGTCATGGTTCTGGAGGGGTGCCCAGCCTTCACACCCAGGTCATGTCACTAAAAGTGTGTCCGGCCCTCACACCCCAGGTCATTTTCACAGAAAAGTGCCCGGCCCTCCACACCCCGATTCGTGACACTGAAGGGTGCCCGGCCCTCACACCCCGGGTCATGTCACTGAATGGGTGCCAGCTCTTACAGCCGGGTCTTGTCCACTGAAGGGGTGCCCAGCCCTCACACCCCGGGTCATGTCACTAAAGCGGTGCCCAGCCCTCACACCCCGGATCATGGCACTGATGAGGTACCCGGCCCTCACACCCGTGGCCATGGCAGTGAAGCTTTGCCCGGCCCTCAAACCCCTGGTCATGTTCCTAAAGTGGTGCCCGGCCCTCATACCCCGGGTCATGGTGCTGGAGGGGTACCCGGCCTCCACACCCCCGGTCATGTCACTAAAAGGGTGCCCGGCCCTCACAACCCGGGTCATGGTGCTGGAGGGGTGCCCGGCCCTCACACCCCGGTTCATGTCACTGAAAGGGTGCTCGGCCCTCACACCCCGGGTCATGTCACTGAAGGGATGCCCGGCCCTCACCCCGGGTCATGGCACTGAAGAGGTGCCTGGCGCTCACACCCCAGGTCATGGTGCTGGAGGGGTGCACGGCCTTCACACCCGAGGTCATGTCACTAATGGGGTGCCCGGCCCTCACACCCCGGGTCATGTCACTGAAGGGGTGCACGGCCATGACACCCCGGGTCATGGACCTAAAGTGGTGCCCGGCCCTCACACCCCGGCTCATGGGGTTGAAGGGGTTCCCGGCCCTCACACCCCGGGTCATGGTGCTGATGGGGTGCCCGGCCCTCACACCCTGATTCTTAGCACTGAAATCGAGCCCGGCCCTAACACCCTGGGTCATGGTGCTGAAGGGATGCCCAGCCCTAACACCCCGATTCATTTTACTGAAGGGGTGCCGACCCTCACAGGTCATGTGAAGCCCGGTACGGCCCTCACACCGGTTACTTGGCACTGTGGGGTGCCGTCCCTCACACCCAGGGTCATGGCTTGAAGGGGTGTCAGCCCTCACCCCAGGTCATAGTGCTGAAGGGTGCCAGCCCTCACACCCCGGGTCATGTAAAGGGGTGCCCGACCTACACACCCTGGTTCAAAAGCACTGTATGGGTGCCCAGCACTCCACACCCGTTTCATGGCACTTAATGGGTGCCAGCCCTCACACCCCGGGTCATGACACTCATGAGGTGCCAGCCCTCACACCCCTAGCCGCCTTTTCTAGGCTTTGCCCAGCCCTCACACCCCTGGTCATGTACCTAAAGTGGTGCCCGGCCCTCACACCCCGGGTATTGTCACTGAAAGGGTGCCCGGCCCTCACACCCCGGGCCATGGTGCTGGAGGGGTGCCCGGCCCTCACATACCGGGTCATGGAGCTGAAGGGGTGCCCGGACATCACACCCCAATTCATGGTACTGAACGGGTGCCCGGTCATCACACCCTTGGTCATGTCTCTGAAGGTGTGCCCAGCCCTCACACCCCGGGTCATGTCACTGAAACGGGGCCCGGCCCCCACACCCCGGGTCATGGCACTGAAGGGTTGCCTGGCCCTCACACCCCAGGTCATGGTGCTGAAGCGGTGCCCGGCCCTCACACCCCGGTTCGCAGTACTGTAGGGGTGCCCGGCCCTCACACCCCGTTTAATGACACTGAAAGCGTGCCCGGCCCACACACCCCGATTCCTGACACTGAAGGGGTGCCCAGCCCTCACACCCCGGGTCATGGCACTGAAGGGGTGCCCGGCCCTCACACCCCGGGTCATGGTGCTGAAGGGGTGCCTGGCCCTCACACCCCGGGTCATGGTGCTGGAGGGGTGCCCTGCCTTCACATCCCAGGTCATGTCACAAAAGGGGTACCCGGCCCTCACACTCCGGGTCATGTCACTGAAGGGGGGCACGGCCATGACACCCCTAGTCATGGACCTAAAGCGGTGCCCGGCCCTCACACCCCGGGTAATGGAGTTGAAGCGGTTCCCGGCCCTCAAACCCCGGGTCATGGTGCTGATGGGGTGCCCGGCCCTCACACCCTGATTCTTGGCACTGAAATTGAGCCCGGCCCTAACACCCTGGGTCATGGTGCTGAAGGGGTGCCCAGCCCTCACACCCCGATTCATTTCACTGAAGGGGTGCCCGACCCTCACACCCCAAGTCATGAAGGGGTGCCCGGCCCTCACACCCCAGTTCCGCACTTTTGCCAAGGTGCCCGACCCTCCACCCCAAGTCATGTGAAATTTGCCGCCCTCACACCCCAGTTCGCAGCACTGTAGGGGTGCCCGGCCCTCATACCCCGTTTCATGGCACTGAAAGGGTGGCTGGCCCTCACACCAAGGGTCATGGCACTGAAGGGGTGCCTGGCCCTCATTCCCCGGGTCATTGTGCTGGAGGGGTGCCAGGCCTTCACACCCCGGGTCATGTCACTAAAGGGGTGCCCGGCCCTCACACCCC
Organism: Homarus americanus; assembly: GCF_018991925.1. NCBI lineage: Eukaryota > Metazoa > Arthropoda > Malacostraca > Decapoda > Nephropidae > Homarus > Homarus americanus. The sequence continues at coordinate 15,778 of NW_024757441.1, read as the reverse complement.
GGGTCATGTCACTGAAGGGGTGCACGGCCATGACACCCCGGGTCATGGTGCTGAAGGGGTGCCCGGCCCTCACACCCCGGGTCATGTCACTGAAAGGGTGCCCGGCTCTCACACCCCGGGTCTTGTCACTGAAGGGGTGCCCAGCTCTCACACTCCGGGTCATGGCACTGAAGGGGTGCCTGGCCCTCACACCCCGTGGCATGGTGCTGAAGGGGTGCCAGGCCCTTACACCCCGGGTCATGTGAAAGGGTGCCCGGCCCTCACACCCCGGATCATAACACTGTAGGGATGCCCAGCCCCCACACCCCGTTTCATGTCACTGAAGGGGTGCCCGGCCCTAAAACCCCGTTTCATATCACTTATGGGGTGCCAGGCCCTCACACTCCGGGTCATGGTGCTGGAGGGGTGCCCAGCCCTGACACCCCGGGTCTTGTGAAGGGGTGCCCTACCCTCACACCCTGGTTCAAAGCAATGTATGGGTGCCCAGCACTCACACCCCGTTTCATGGCACTTAAGGGGTGCCCGGCCCACACACCCCGGGTCATGGCACTGATGAGGTGCCCGGCCCTCACACCCCTGGCCATGGCACTGTAGCTTTGCCCGGCCCTCACACCTCGTGTCATGTGAAGGGGTGCCCGGCCCTCACACCCCGGTTTATAGCTCTGTAGGGGTGCTCAGCTCTCACACACCGGGTCATGGCACTGAAGGGGTGGCTGGCGCTCACACCCCGGGTCATGGTGCTGAAGGTGTGTCCGGCCCTTACACCCCGGGTCATGTGAAGCGGTGCCCGGCCCTCACACCCTGGTTCGTAACACTGTAGAGATGCCCTGCCCCCACACCCCGTTTCATGTCACTGAAAGGGTGCCCGGCCCTCACACCCCGGGTCATGTCACTTGAGGGGTGCCCAGCCCTCACACACCGGGTAATGGCACAGATGAGGTGCCCGGCCATCACACCCCTGGCCATGGCACTGAAGGTTTGCCCGGCCCTCACACCCCTAGTCATGTACCTAACGTGGTGTCCGGCCCTCACACCCCGATTCATGGCACTGAAAGGGTGCCCGGCCCTCACACCCCGGGCCATGGTGCTGGAGGGGTGTCAGGCCCTGACACACCCGGGAAATGACACTGAAGGGGTGCCCGGCCCTCACACCCCAGGCCATGGTGCTGGAGGGGTGCCCGGCCCTCACACCCCGGGTCATGTCACTGAACGGGTGCTCGGCCCTCACACCCCGGGTCATGTCAATGAAGGGGTGTCCAGCTCTCACAGTCCGGGTCATGGCACTGAAGGGGTGCCTGGCCCTCACACCCCGGGTCATGGTGCTGAAGGGGTACCCGGCCCTTACACCCGGGTTCATGTGAAGGGGTGCCCGGCACTCACACCCCGGTTCGTAACACTGTAGGGGTGCCATGCCCCCACACCCCATTTGATGGCAATGAAGGGGTGCCCGGCCCTAACACCCCGGTTCATGTCACTTGCGGGGTGCCCGGCCCTCACACCCCACTTCATGGCACTGAAGGTGTGCCCGGCCCTCACACCCCGGCTTATGGCACTGAAGCGGTTCCCGACCGTCACACCCGTGGCCATGGCACTCAAGGTGTGCCCGGCCCTCACACCACGGGCCATGTGAAGGGGTGCCTGGGCCCTCACACCCCGGTCGTGGCACTGAAGGGGTGCATGGCCCTCACACCCTGGTCATGGTGTGCTGAAGGGGTGCTCGCCCTCACACCTGGGTCGGGTGTTGAAGGGGTGCCCCGGCCCCTCACACCTGGGTCATGGCACTGAAATCGAGCTCGGCCCTCACACCCCGGGTCATGGCACTGAAGGGGTGCCCGGCCCTCACACCCCGGGTCATGGCACTGAAGTGGTGCCGTGCTGTCACACCCCTGGTCATAGACCTAAACGGGTTGCCGGCCCTCACACCCCGGGTCATGGGCCTGAAAGGGTGCCCGGCCCTCACACCCCGGGTCATGGCACTGAAGGAGTGACCGGCCCTCACACCCCGGGTCATGTCACTGAACGGGTGCCCGGCCCTCACACTCCGTTTCATGGCACTGAAGTGGTGCCCGGCCCTGACGACCTGGGTCATGTCACTGAAGGGGTTCCGGCCCTCACACCCCGGGTCATCTCACTGAAGGGGTGCCCGGCCCTCACACCCCGTTTCATGGCACTGAAGGGGTTCCCGGCTCTCACACCCCGGGTCATGGCACTGAAGCGGTGCCCGGCCGAAACACCCCTGGAAATGGCAATGAAGGTGTGCACCGGCCCTCACACCCGTTGTCATAGACCTAAGCGGGTGCCCGGCCATCACACCCTGGGTCATAGGGCTGAAGGGGTGCCCGGCCTTCACACCACGTTTAATGGCACTGAAGGGGTGCAGGGACCTGACGCCCCGGGTCACGTCACTGAAGGGGTTCCCGGCACTCACGCCCCGGGTCATGGAACTGAAGCGGTGCCCGGCCGTCACACCCTTGGACATGGCACTGAAGGTGTGCCCGGCCCTCACACCCCTTGTCATAGACCTAAACGGGTGCCCGGCCATCACACCCCGGGTCATGGGGCTGAAGGAGTGACAGGCACTCACACCACGGTTCATGGCACTGAAAGGGTGCCCGGCCCTCACTCCCCGGATCATGGCACTGAAGGAGTGACCGGCACTGACACCCCGGTTCATAGCACTGAAAGGGTGCCCGGCCCACACACTCTGGGTCATGTCATTGAAGGGGTGCCCGGCCCTCACACCCCGGTCATGTCAATGCAAAGGGTGCCTGGCTCCCTCACACCACGTGGGTCATAGCACTGGAAGGGGTGCAGTATGGCCCCATTCCCTGGCCATGGTGCTGGAGGGGTGCCCGGGCCTTTCACAGCCCTGCTTCATGGAACTGAAAGAGTGCCCGGCCCTCACACACCGGTTCATGGCACTGAAGGGGTGCCCGGCCCTCACACCCCGGATCATGGCATTGAAGGGGTGCCCGGCTATCACACTCCGGGTCATAGTGCTGGAGGGGTGCCCGGCCCTCACACCCAGGGTCATATCACTAAAGGGGTGCCTGGCCCTCACACCCCGGGTCATGGACCTGAAGGGGTGCCCGGCCCTCACACCCCAGGTCATGGGGTTGAAGCGGTTCCCGGTGCTCACACCACGGGTCATAGAGCTGAAGGGGTGCCCGGCCATCACATCCAGATTCATGGCACTCAAAGGGTGCCCGGCCCTCATACCCCATGTCATGTGAAGGGGTGCCCGGCCCTAACACCCCGGTTCACAGCACTGTAGGGGTGCACGGCCCTCACACCCCGTTTCATGGCACTGATGGGGTGCCCGGCCCTCACACCCCGGTTCATGGCACTGAAGGGGTGCCCTGCACTGACGCCCCGGGTCGTGTCACTGAAGGGGTTCCCGGCCCTCACACCCCGGGTCATGGCACTGAAAGGGGGCCCGGCCCACACACCCCGGGTCATGTCATTGAAGGGGTGCCCGGCCCTCATACCGCAGGTCATGGTGTTGGAGGGGTGCATGGCCCTCACACCCCGATTCATGGCACTGAAATCGAGCCCGGCCCTCACACCCCGGGTCATGGTGCTGAAGGGTTGCCCGGCCCTCATACCCAGGGTCATGGCACTGAAGGAGTGACCGGCCCTCACACTCCGGTTCATGACACTGAAAGGGTGCAGGGCCAACACACTCCAGGTTCATGTCATTGAAGGGGTTCCCTTTCCTCACACTCTGGGTCATGGCAATGAAGGGGTGCCCGGCCCTTACACCCCGGGTCATGTGAAAGCGTGCCCGGCCCTCACACCCCGGTTCATAACACTGTAGGTGTGCCCTGCCCCCACACACCGTTTCATGTCACTGAATGGGTGCCCGGCCCTAAAACCCCGGCTCATGTCACTTATGGGGTGCCCGGCCCTCACACTCCGGGTCATGGTGCTGGAGGGGTGCCCAGCCCTGACACTCCGTGTTATGTGAAGGGGTGCCCGACCCTCACACCCTGGTTCAAAGCACTGTATGTGTGCCCGGAACTCACACCCCGTTTCATGGCACTTAAGGGGTGCCCGGCCCTCACACTCCGGGTCATGACACTCATGAGGTGCCCGGCCCTCACACCCCTGGCCATGGCACTGAAGCTTTGCCCGGCTCTCACACCCCTGGTCATGTACCTAAAGTGGTGCCCGGCCCTCACACCCCGATTCATGGCACTGCAAGGGTGCCCGGCCCTCACACCCCGGGCCATGGTGCTGGAGGGGTGTTAGGCCCTGACACCCCCGGGTCATGACACTGAAGGGGTGCCCGGACCTCACTCCCTAGGCCATTGTGCTTGAGGGGTGCCCGGCCCTCACACCCCGGGTAATGTCACTGAAAGGGTGCCCGGCACTCACACCCCGGGCCATGGTGCTGGAGGGGTGCCCGGCCCTCACATACCGGGTCATGGAGCTGAAGGGGTGCCCGAACATCACACCCCAATTCATGGCACTGAACGGGTGCCCGGTCCTCACACCCTTGGTCATGTCTCTGAAGGTGTGCGCAGCCCTCACACCCGGGGTCATGTCACTGAAACGGTGCCCGGCCCACACACCCCGGGTCATGGCACTGAAGGGGTGCCTGGCCCTCACACCCCAGGCTATTGTGCTGGACGGGTGCCCGGCCCTCACACCCCGGGTAATGTCACTGAAAGGGTGCCCGGCCCTCACACCCCGTTTCATGACACTGAAAGCGTGCCCGGCCCTCACACCCCGATTCCTGACACTGAAGGGGGGCCCGGCCTCCCGCCCCCCGGGTCATGGCACTGAAGGGGTGCAGCCTCACACCCCAGATGCATGGTGCTGAAGGGTGCCAACCCTCACACCCAGGTCATTTCACCCCTAAAGGTGCCCGTCTCTCACCGGTCATGGCACTGAAGGGGTGCCTGGCCCTCACACCCCGGGTCATGGTGCTGAAGGGGTGCCCGGCCATTACACCCCGGGTCATGTGAAAGGGTGCCCGGCCCACACACCCCGGTTCATAACAATGTAGGGTTGCCCTGCCCCCACACCCCGTTTCATGTCACTGAAGGGGTGCCCGGCCCTCACACCCCGGTTTGCAGCACTGTAGGGGTGCCCGGCCCTCACACCCCGTTTCATGGCACTGAAAGGGTGCCCGGCCCTCACACCCCGATTCGTGACACTGAAGGGGTGCCGGGCCCTCACACCCGGGGTCATGGCACTTAAGGGGTGCCCGGCCCTCACACACCCCGGGTCATGGTGCTGGAGGGGTGCCCAGCTCTCACACTCCGGGTCATGGCAATGAAAGGGTGCCTGGCCCTTACACCCCGGGTCATGTGAAAGGGTGCCCGGCCCTCACATCCCGGTTCATAACACTGTAGGGGTGCCCTGCCCCCACACCCCGTTTCATGGCACTGAAGGGGTGCCCGGCCCTAAAACCCCGGTTCATGTCACTTATGGGGTGCCGGGCCCTCACACTCCGGGTCATGGTGCTGGAAGGGTGCCAGCCCTGACACTCCGGGTCATGTGAAGGGGTGCCCGACCCTCACACCCTGGTTCAAAGCACTGTATGGGTGCCCGGCACTCACACCCAGTATCATGGCACTTTAGGGGTGCCCGGCCCTCACACCCCGGGTCATGACACTCATGAGGTGCCCGGCCCTCACACCCCTGGCCATGGCACTGAAGCTTTGCCCGGCCCTCACACCCCTGGTCATGTACCTAAAGTGGTGCCCCGCCCTCACACCCCGATTCATGGCAGTGCAAGGGTCCCCGGCCCTCACACCCCGGGCCATGGTGCTGGAGGGGTGTCAGGCCATGACACCCCCGGGTCATGGCAATGAAGGGGTGCCCGGCCCTCACACCCCAGGCCATTGTGCTGGAGGGGTGCCCGGCCCTCACACCCCGGGTAATGTCACTAAAAGGGTGCCCGGCCCTCACACCCCGGGCCATGGTGCTGGAGGGGTGCCCGGCCCTCACATACCGGGTCATGGAGCTGAAGGGGTGCCCGGACATCACACCCCAATTCATGGCACTGAACGGGTGCCCGGTCATCACACTCTTGGTCATGTCTCTGAAGGTGTGCTCAGCCTTCACACCCCGGGTCATGTCACTGAAACGGTGCCCGGCCCACACACCCCGGGTCATGGCACAGAAAGGGTGGCTGGCCCTCACACCCCAGGTCATGGTCCTGAAGCGGTGCCCGGCCCTCACACCCCGGTTCGCAGCACTGTAGGGGTGCCCGGCCCTCACACCCCGTTTCATGTCACTGAAGGGGTGCCCGGCCCTAAAACCCCGGTTCATGTCACTTATGGGGTGCCCGGCCCTCACACTCCGGGTCATGGTGCTGGAGGGCTGCCCAGCCCTGACACTCCGGGTCATGTGAAGGGGTGCCCGACCCTCACAACCTGGTTCAAAGGACTGTATGGGTGCCCGGCCCTCACACCCCGTTTCATGGCACTCATGAGGTGCCCGGCCCTCACACCCCTGGCCATGGCACTGAAGCTTTGCCCGGCCCTCACACCCCTGGTCATGTACCTAAATTGGTGCCCGGCACTCACACCCCGATTCATGGCACTGCAAGGGTGCCAGGCCCTCACACCCCGGGCCATGATGCTGGAGGGGTGTCAGGCCCTGACACCCCCGGGTCATGACACTGAAGGGGTGCCCGGCCCTTACACCCCGGGTCATGTGAAAGGTTGCCCGGCCCTCACACCCCGGTTCATAACACTGTAGGGGTGCCCTGCCCCCACACCCTGTTTCATGTCACTGAAGGGGTGCCCGGCCCTAAAACCCCGGTTCATGTCACTTATGGGGTGCCCGGCCCTCACACTCCGGGTCATGGTGCTGGAGGGGTGCCCAGCCCTGACACCCCGGGTTCAGGAAGGGGTGCCCGGCCCTCACACCCCAGGTCATGGCACTGATGAGGTGCCTGGCCCTCACACCCCTGGCCATGGCACTGAAGCTTTGCCCGGCCCTCACACCCCTGGTCATGGCACTGAGGGGGTGCCTGGCCCTCACACACCGGGTCATGGTGCTGGAGGGGTGCCCGGCCCTCACACCCCGGGCCATGGTGCTGGAGGGGTGTCAGGCCCTGACACATCCGGGTCATGACACTGAAGGGGTGCCCGGCCCTCACACCCCAGGCCATGGTGCTGGAGGAGTGCCCGGCCCTCACACACCGGGTCATGTCACTGAAAGGGTGCCCGGCCCTCACACCCCGGGCCATGGTGCTGGAGAGGTGCCCGGACATCACACCCCGATTCATGGCACTGAACGGGTGCCCGGTCCTCACACCCTGGGTCATGTCACTATAGCGGTGCCTGGCCCTCACACCCCGGGTCATGTCACTGAAGTGGTGCCCAGCCCTCACACCCCGGGTCATGGCACTGATGAGGTGCCCGGCCCTCACACCCCTGGCCATGGCACTGAAGGTTTGCCCGGCCCTCAATGCCCTGGTCATGTACCTAAAGTGGTGCCCGGCCCTCACACCCCGGGTCATGGCACTAAAGGGGTGCCCGGCCCTCATGCCCCGGGTCATGGTGCTGGAGGGGTGCCCGGCCTTTACACCCCGGGTCATGTCACTGAAAGGGTGCCTGGCCCTCACACCCCGGGCCGTGGTGCTGGAGGGGTGCCCACCACCCCAGGTCATGTCACTGAAAGGGTGCCCGGCCCTCACACCACGGGTCATGTCACCGAAGGGGTGCCCGGCCCTCAAACCCTGGGCCATGGCACTGAAGGGGTGCCTGGCCCTCACACCCCAGGCCATTGTGCTGGAGGGGTGCCCGGCCCTCACACCCGGGGTAATGGCACTGAAGGGGTGCCTGGCCCTCACACCCCGGGTCATGGTGCTGAAGCGGTGCCCGGCCCTCACACCCCGGGTCATGGTGCTGATGGGGTGCCCGGCCCTCACACCCCGGGTCATGTCACTCAAGGGGTGCCCGGCCGTCACACCTCGGCTCATGTCACTGAAGGGGTGTCCGGCCCTCAAACCGCGGGCCATGGTACTGTATTGGTGCCCGGCCCTCACACCCCGGGTCATGGTGCTGAAGGGGTGCCCGGCCCTGACACCCCGATTCATGGCACTGAAATGGTGCCCGGCCCTCACACCCCGGTTCGCAGCACTGTAGGGGTGCACGGCCATGACACCCCGGGTCATGGACCTAAAGGGGTGCCCGGCCCTCACACCCCGGGTCATGTCACTGAAGGTGCTCAGGGCCTCACACCCCGGGCCACGGTGCTGGAGGGGTGCCCGGCCCTCACATACCGGGTCATGGAGATGAAGGGGTGCCCGGACATCACACCCCGATTCATGGCACTGAACCGGTGCCCAGTCATAACACCCCGGCTCATGTCACTGAAGGGGTGTCCGGCCCTCAAACCCCGGGCCATGGTACTGTATTGGTGCCCGGCCCTCACACCCCGGGTCATGGTGCTGAAGGGGTGACCGGCCCTCACACCCCGATTCATGGCACTGAAGGGGTGTCCGGCCCTCAAACCCCGGGCCATGGTACTGTATTGGTGCCCGGCCCTCACACCCCGGGTCATAGACCTAAAGGGGTGCCCGGCCCTCACACCCCGGGTCATGTCACTGAAGGGGTGCCCAGCTCTCACACTCCGGGTCATGGTGCTGAAGGGGTGCCCGGCCCTCACACCCCGGGTCATGTCACTAAAGCGGTGCCCGGCCCTCACACCCCGGGTCATGTCACTGAAGTGGTGCCCAGCCCTCACACCCCGGGTCATGGCACTGATGAGGTGCCCGGCCCTCACAACCGTGGCCATGGCGCTGAAGGTTTGCCCGGCCCTCAAACCCCTGGTCATGTACCTAAATTGGTGCCCAGCCCTCACACCCCGGGTCATAGCCCTAAAGGGGTGCCCGGCCCTCATACCCCGGGTCATGTTGCTGGAGGGGTGCCCGGCCTTCACACCCCGGGTCATGTCACTGAAAGGGTGCCCGACCGTCACACCCCGGGTCATGGTGCTGGAGGGGTGACCGGCCATCACACCCCGGGTCATGTCACTGAAAGGGTGCCCGGCCCTCACGCCCCGGTTTGCAGCACCAAGTTCTGGCTCACACCCCATTTCATGGCACTGAAAGTGCTCGGGCCCTCACACCCCTGATCTGTGACACTGAAGGGGTGGCCCCTCACATCTGGGGGCCGGCACTGAAGGGGTGCCTGGCTCACACCCCGGGTCATGGTGCTGAGGGTGCCCGGCCTCACACCCCGGGTCATGTCACTGAAAGGGGTGCCCGGCCCTCACACCCCGATTCATGGCACTGCAGTGGGTGCCCGGCCCTCACACCCCGGGCCATGGTGCTGGAGGGGTGTTGGGCCCTGACACCCCCGGGTCATGACACTGAAGGGGTGCCTGGCCCTCACACCCCGGGTCATGGTGCTAGAGGGGTGCCCGGACATCACACCCCAATTCATGGCACTGAACGGGTGTCCGGTCCTCACACCCTTGGTCATGTCTCTGAAGGTGTGCGCAGCCCTCACACCCGGGGTCATGTCACTGAAACGGTGCCCGGCCCCCCACACCCCGGGTCATGGCACTGAAGGGGTGCCTGGCCCTCACACCCCGGGTCATGGTGCTGAAGGGGTGCCTGGCCTCACACCCCGGGTCATGTCACTGGAAAGGTGCCTGTCTCTCACACCCCGGGTCTTGCTTCAATGGCAAGCTCAGCCTCACACTCCGGGTCATGGCACTGGCGGTGCCTGCCCTCACACCCCTGGGTCATGGTGCTGAAGGGGTGCCCGGCCTTAATTTCAAACGCGTAGGGGTGCCTGGCCCTCACACCCCGGTTCATAACATCAGGTGCTCTGCCCCCACACCCCGTATCATGTCACTGAAGGTGCCCGGCCCTAAAACCCCGGTTCATGTCACTATGGGGTGCTTCCGGCTCACACCTGGGTCATGGTGCTGGAGGTGCCAGCCCTGACACTCCTGGTCATGTGAAGGGGTGCCTGACCACACTCCTGGTTCAAAAGCACTGTGGCGGTGCCCGGCACTACACCCTGTTTCATGGCACTTTATGTGCCCGGCCCTCACACCCCGGGTAATGTCACTGAAAGGGTGCCCGGCCCTCGCACCCCGGGGCCATGGTGCTGGAGGGGTGCCCGGCCCTCACATACCGGGTCATGGAGCTGAAGGGGTGCCCGGACATCACACCCCAATTCATGGCACTGAACGGGTGCCCGGTCCTCACACCCTTGGTCATGTCTCTGAAGGTGTGCGCAGCCCTCACACCCGGGGTCATGTCACTAAAACGGTGCCCGGCCCACACACCCCGGGTCATGGCACTAAAGGGGTGCCTGGCCCTCACACCCCGGGTCATGGTGCTGAAGCGGTGCCCGGCTCTCACACCCCGGTTCCCAGCACTGTAGGGGTGCCCGGCCCTCACACCCCGTTTCATGACACTGAAAGCGTGCCCGGCCCTCACACCCCGATTCCTGACACTGAAGGGGGGCCCGGCCCACACACCCCGGGTCATGGCACTGAAGGGGTGCCCGGCCCTCACAACCCCGGGTCATGGTGCTGAAGGGGTGCCCGGCCCTCACACCCCGGGTCATGTCACTGAAAGGGTGCCCGTCTCTCACACCCCGGGTCATGTCACTGAAGGGGTGCCCAGCTCTCACTCTCCGGGTCATGGCACTGAAGGGGTGCCTGGCCATCACACCCCGTGTCATGGTGCTGAAGGGGTGCCCGGCCCTTACACCCCGGGTCATGTGAAAGGGTGCCCGGCCCTCACACCCCGGTTCAAAACACTGTAGGGGTGCCCTGCCCCCACACCCCGTTTCATGTCACTGAAGGGGTGCCCGGCACTAAAACCCCGGTTCATGTCACTTATGGGGTGCGCGGCCCTCACACTCCGGGTCATGGTGCTGGAGGGGTGCCCAGCACTGACACCCCAGGTCTTGTGAAAGGGTGCCCCACCCTCACACCCTTGTTCAAAGCAATGTTTGGGTGCCCGGCACTCACACCCCGTTTCATGGCACTTAAGAGTGCCCGGCCCTCACACCCCGGGTCATGGCATTGATGAGGTGCCCGGCCGTCACACCCTTGGCCATGGCACTGAAGCTTTGCCCGGCCCTCACACCCCTGGTCATGGCACTGAAGTGGTGCCCAGCCCTCACACCCCGGGTCATGGCACTGATGAGGTGCCCAGCCCTCACAACCGTGGCCATGGCACTGAAGGTTTGCCCGGCCCTCAAACCCCTGGTCATGTACCTAAAGTGGTGCCCGGCCCTCACACCCAGGGTCATAGCCCTAAAGGGGTGCCCGGCCCTCACACCCCGGGTCATGGTGCTGAAGGGGTGCCCGGCCCTCACACCCCGATTCATGGCACTGTAGGGGTGCCCGGCCCTCACACCCCATTTCATGGCACTGAAAGGGTGCCCGGCCCTCACACCCCGATTCGTGACCCTGAAGGGTTTCCCGGCCCTCACACCCGGGGTGGGCTGCACTGCTGTGCCTGGCCCTCACACCCTGGGTCATGGTGTTGGAGGGGTGCCCGGCCCTCACACCCCGGGTCAAGCCGAAAGGGTGCCTGGCCTCACACCCCGGGTCATGTCACTGAAGGGGTGCCCAGCTCTCACACTCCGGGTCATGGCAATGAAGGGGTGCCTGGCCCTCACAGCTCGGGTCATGGTGCTGAAGGGGTGCCCGGCCCTTACACCCCGGGTCATGTGAAAGGGTGCCCGGGCCTCACACCCCGGTTCAAAACACTGAAGGGGTGCCCTACCCCCACACAACGTTTCATGTCACTGAAGGGGTGCCCGGCCCTAAAACCCCTTTTCATGTCACTTATGGAGTGCCCGGCCCTCATGCTCCGGGTCATGGTGCTGGAGGGGTGCCCAGCCCTGACACTCCGGGTCATGTGAAGGGGTGCCCGACCCTCACACCCTGGTTCAAAGCACTGTATGGGTGCCCGGAACTCACACCCCGTTTCATGGCACTTATGGGGTGCCCGGTCCTCACACCCCGGGTCATGACACTCATGAGGTGCCCGGCCCTCACACCCCTGGCCATGGCACTGAAGCTTTGCCCGGCCCTCACACCCCTGGTCATGTACCTAAAGTGGTGCCCGGCCCTCACACCCCGATTCATGGCACTGCAATGGTGCCCGGCCCTCACACCCTGGGCCAGGGTGCTGGAGGGGTGTCAGGCCCTGACACCCCCGGGTCATGACACTGAAGGGGTGCCCGAACCTCACTCCCCAGGCCATTGTGCTTGAGGGGTGCTCGGCCCTCACACCCCCCGGGTAATGTCACTGAAAGGGTGCCCGGCCCTCACACCCCGGGCCATGAAGCTGAAGGGGTGCCCGGACATCACACCCCAATTCATAGCACTGAACGGGTGCCCGGTTCTCACACCCTTGGTCATGTCTCTGAAGGTGTGCGCAGCCCTCACACCCCGGGTCATGTCACTGAAACGGTGCCCGGCCCACACACCCCGGGTCATAGCACTGAAGGGGTGCCTGGCCCTCACACCCCGGGTCATGGAGCTGAAGCGGTGCCCGGCTCTCACACCCCGGTTCGCAGCACTGTAGGGGTGCCCGGCCCTCACACCCCGTTTCATGACACTGAAAGCGTGCCCGGCCCACACACCCCGATTCCTGACACTGAAGGGGTGCCCGGCCCTCACACCCCGGGTCATGGCACTGAAGGGGTGCCCGGCCCTCACACCCCGGGTCATGGTGCTGAAGGTGCCTGCACCTGCCACCCCTGGGTCATGTCACTGAAAGGGTGCCCTTCTCACACCCCGGGTTATGTCACTGAAGGGGTGCCCAGCTCACACACTCCGGGTTATGGCACTGAAGGGTGCTCTGGCCCTCACACCCCGGGTCATGTTACTGAAGGGGTTCCCAGCTCTCACACTCCGGGTCATGGCACTGAAGGGGTGCCTGGCCCTCACACTCCGGGTCATGGTGCTGAAGGGGTGCCCGGCCCTTACACCCCGGGTCATGTGAAAGGGTGCCCGGCCCTCACACCCCGGTTCAAAACACTGTAGGGGTGCCCTGCCCCCACACCCCGTTTCATGTCACTGAAGGGGTGCCCGGCCCTGAAACCCCGGTTCATGTCACTTATGGGGTGCCCAGCCCTCACACCCTGGGTCATGGCACTGAAAAGGTGCCAGTCCCTCACACCCCGTGTCATGTGAAGGGGTTTACGGCCCTCACACCCCGGTTCATAGCTCTGTAGGGGTGCCTGAACTCACACCCTGCTTCATGAGTACTTAAGGGGTGCCCGGCCCTCACACCCCGGGCCATGGTGCTGGAGGGCTGTCAGGCCCTGACACACCCGGGTCATGACACTGAAGGGGTGACGGCCCTCACACCCCAGGCCATGGTGCTGGAGGGGTGCCCTGCCGTCACACCCCGGGTCATATCACTGAAAGGGTGCCCGGCCCTCACACTCCGGTTCAGGGCACTGAAGGGGTGCCTGGCCCTCAAAATCCGGGTCATGGCATTGAAGGGGTGCCTGGCCCTCACACCCCGGGTCATGGTGTTGGAGGGGTGCCCGGCCCTGACAACCCGGGGTAATGTCACTGAAAGGGTGCCTGGCCCTCACACCCCGGGCCATGATGGAGGGGTGCCCGGCCTCACATACCGGGTCATGGAGCTGAAGGGGTGCTCGGACATTTACCCAATTCATGGCACTGAAAGGGTGCCCGGTCCTCACACTCCGGGTCATGTTGCTGGAGGGGTGCCCAGCCCTGACACTCCGGGTCATGTGAAGGGGTGCTCGACCCTCACACCTTGGTTCAAAGCACTGTATGGGTGCCCGGCACTCACACCCCGTTTCATGGCACTTAAGGGGTGCCCGGCCCTCACACCCCGGGTCATGACACTCCTGAGGTGCCCGGCCCTCACACCCCTGGCTATGGCACTGAAGCTTTGCCCGGCCCTCACACCCCTGGTCATGTACCTAAAGTGGTGCCCGGCCCTCACACCCCGATTCATGGCATTGCAAGGGAGCCCGGCCCTCACACCCCGGGCCATGGTACTGGAGGGGTGTCAGACCCTGACACCCTCGGGTCATGAAATTGAAGGGGTGCCCGGCCCTCACACCCCAGGCCATTGTGCTGGAGGGGTGCCCGGCCCTCACACCCCGGGTAATGTCACTGAAAGGGTGCCCGGCCCTCACACCCCAGGCCATGGTGCTGGAGGGGTGCCCGGCCCTCACATACCGGGTCATGGAGCTGAAGGGGTGCCCGGACATCACACCCCAATTCATGGCACTGAAACAGTGCCCGGTCCTCACACCCTTGGTCATGTCTCTGAAGGTGTGCCCAGCCCTCACACCCCGGGTCATGTCACTGAAACGGTGCCCGTCCCACAAACCCCGGGTCATGGCACTGAAGGGGTGCCTGGCCCTCACACCCCGGGTCATGGTGCTGAAGCGGTGCCCGGCGCTCACACCCCGGTTCGCAGCACTGTAGGGGTGCCCGGCCCTCACACCCAGTTTCATGACACTGAAAGCGTGCCCGGCCCTCACATTCCAATTCCTGACACTGAAGGGGTGCCCGGCCCTCACACCCCGGGTCATGGCACTGAAGGGGTGCCTGGCCCTCACACCCCGGGTCATGGTGCTGAAGCGGTGCCCGGCCCTCACACCCCGGTTCGCAGCTTTGTAGGGGTGCCCGGCTTTCACACCCCGTTTCATGACACTGAAAGCGTGCCCGGCCCTCACACCCCGATTCCTGACACTGAAGGGGTGCCCGGCCCTCACACCCCGGGTCATGGCACTGAAGGGGTGCCCGGCCCTCACACCCCGGGTCATGTCACTGAAAGGGTGCCCGTCTCTCACACCCCGGGTCATGTCACTGAAGGGGTGCCCAGCTCTCACACTCCGGGTCATGGCACTGAAGGGGTGCCTGGCCCTCACACCCCGGGTCATGGTGCTGAAGGGGTGCCCGGCCCTTACACCCCGGTTCATAACACTGTAGGGTTGCCCTGCCCCCACACCCCGTTTCATGTCACTGAAGGGGTGCCCGGCCCTCACACCCCGGTTCGCAGCACTGTAAGGTGACCGGCCATCACACCCCGGGTCATGTCACTATAGGGGTGTGCGGCCCTCACACCCCGGGTCATGGCACTGAAGGGGTGTGCGGTCCTCACACCCCGGGTCATGGCACTGAAGGGGTGCCTGGCCCTCACACCCCAGGCCATGGTGCTGCATTGATGCCCGGCCCTCACACCCCGGGTCATGGTGCTGAAGGGGTGCCCGGCCCTCACACCCCGATTCATGGCACTGAAAGGGTGCCCGGCCCTCACACCCCGGTTCGCAGCACTGTAGGGGTGCCCGGCCCTCACACCCCGTTTCATGGCACTGAAAGGGTGCCCGGCCCTCACACCCCGGGTCATGGCAATGAAGGGGTGCCTGACCCTCACACCCCGGGTCATGGTGCTGAAGGGGTGCTCGGCCCTTACACCCCGGGTCATGTGAAAGGGTGCCCGGCCCTCACACTCCGGGTCATGGTGCTGGAGGGGTGCCCAGCCCTGATACTCCGGGTCATGTGTGAAGGGGTGCCCGACCCTCACACCCTGGTTCAAAGCACTGTATGGGTGCCCGGCACTCACACCCCGTTTCATGGCTCTTAAGTGGTGCCCGACCCTCACACCCCGGGTCATGGCACTGATGAGGTGCCCGGCCCTCACACCCCTGGCCATTGCACTGAAGCTTTGCTTGGCCCTCACACCCCTGGTCATGTACCTAAAGTGGTGCCTGGCCCTCACACCCCGATTGATGGCACTGAAAGGGTGCCCGGCCCTCACACCCCAGGCCATGGTGCTGGA
>NW_024757440.1:0-17512 GCF_018991925.1 Homarus americanus | reverse complement strand
CTTAACTAGTATTGTCGAATGGCTGAAATATGTATCGTTTTACCCTAACTAACAGAAAGTCATGCCCATAGGACCCACTTTCACGTTTTCACACTTTCTTTTGCTTATTGATCCACAGTTTGAATAATCTCACATTAAACACGTACTTATGTCAACTAAAGTATTATATTTAACTTGCATTATATCGCTTTACTTACTTTATTTTGTCATATACTAAGTGAAAGTTAGCGGGAGTTGGTGAATTAATCTTATATTACTGGTGGTGTCGATAAAGGTCAGGAGAAAACGGAGTGGATATGGAATAGAATATTTTACAATTAAGACGTAATAGAAACTGAAAGCTGGAGTATCAGGAGGTGTGTGGGTGTGTGTGTGTGTGTGTGTTGAGTGAGACGGGAGAGGGTGGAGAGGAACCAGCACTTTAATATGACTGAAGAGAAAAAAATGTAAGTGATACATTTGATTGAATAAAATAATTACATTGTTCTACTGAATAATGGTAAAAAAAAACTACGATTTTTTGGGGGTCTCAAATTTTCCAAAAGATTTTAATTAATTTATTTATTTATTTGCTTCCCGTAGGCATATATTTTGCATGACTGTGACCTAGTATGTGTAAGATATTATACAACTAAATATAGAACAAAATGTAAGGAGAAGAATAACGCCGTATGGGCCTTACATTAATCGATAAGAAGACATCGTTTACCACACTTTAAGATTTAGAGAACTGAGGTCAAAAGACTACTTCACAAAAGGCTACACAGTATACTAGCCACGTGGGTGTTGTGTACTGGGAAGCGTGAATACCATCGAAGGTGTTGATATGGAGGGAAGTGTTGATAACAGAGTAAATGGTGTTAAGAGTAAATGAATAAGTAAAAAAAATGTGTCGGTAGTCGAGTAACATCACTACGGAAACATAAAGAGTTTAGGGATGAGTAAACACAATGAGGTGAGCTGAGTAGTGGGTTATAGTGAGGTAGTGGTGGATTATGTGTGAAGATAATGTGATTCCAGCGGCTGAGTCACAGAGATGGATATACTACTAAGTTGTGTGATGAAGTGTGCTGAAGGTAAGGGAGTAAATCATAATAACAACAAGGTTCTTTCTTGGTCTGCCTCAATGTTAATATGAACGGCGAAGAACAGGAAGTTGTGACCGTGTCAAGTATTGAGAAGAAGTCCGCCACGCGCGCGCGCACACACACACACACACACGCACACGCACGCGCGCGCGCGCGCGCACATACTCACCGCAAAACTGAAAGTCATAATGCCCTATCGCTCATAATTAGATAAGTACCTGAGTGTTTATGGATCTCGCCTGGGAACAATGAATCAACAATCAACTGGCCAATAGTCATAGTCATTAATCTCCTGACAATGAACGAGTTGACGGTCGGGATTTTTTCCTAAGATGGCAGGTCAATGGGTAAAGAAAACGCTTAAATTCACTATGGTAATGATATTTTTCAATAAATTAGGCCAAAAAGTGTAAACAAAAAATAAGGGTTAAAGTTGCTAAAAAGTCATGTGACTGCGAAAAGCTCTGTGATTGGTTGTGACGTCACTGGTTGGGGAGAGCTTCCCAGGAGGCAGCCACCTGTCCAACCTTCTCGGGTGATCGGCTCAGTAAATAAATATTATACAAAAATTAATTGTGCATTATTGTGCAACGCAGAAATACTATTTAGAATATATAAATATTTCTAAGCACAAACTAATTCAATGGATATTAGCTGCCCATACAACAAATTTCATAGTAAAAACATTCCAAACAATATTGGTATTATTTTGATTTTGGTCATCTGGGTGACCTTAAGATTCTAACTATGGGATTAAGTACTTTAAACAATAATGCACATTATCTCTACAGGATTTCTGTCGCAAAACATTTTTCGATCGCATAAGAAAATACAGATCATATGTTAGGTTAGGTTAGGGTATGATGAGTTATAAGGTTAGCTTAACATACATCGGTAAGGGGGGGGGGGTAGCAACTCAAAACTGGTGATTTCCGATAGAAATGAAGGTCTAAATCGTTCATAACACATCGCAAACCATCAGAAAAAACAGTCTGCATGTCAAAGTACAGGGATGACCAAAACTTAAAATTTACCCAATATAGCCTATCTCGAATCTAAACATCAAAATACATATGGTAGTTACAGTAAATTTTACCCATTAATTAATATAAATGATGATATATCCCAGTGGTTCATTAGTGAATCATCAAAACGATAACAGCACTATGTTGTCATGTTTACCTAGCACCAGGCATTCTCAAAACAAAGTCCAGACAATGTCATTACTTCTAAATTTACTCGTATCTCCATCTAGTACTGATATACTCTGTAAATGCACTGAAAAAAAAGAAAGTCTACCAGGTAAGAATACATCGACAGCTGAGCTGGTGTGAACATGGGAGTTTTTGATATCCCAAAGAATATAAGAATGTGGGAAGCTGCAGCGGGTCTATTGGACCATACCGGACAGTCCCATTTCCACCCAACCCCTACCGCTCATATATCCATCCGACCTATGTTTGAAACTGCTCTTCACGGCACATTTATTCACTTAGGAAATGTCCATGACTTAGACCATAAAAATAAACACCCTTAAAACTTATCTGAACGTGGCATTTGGGGTCTGAAGAGGCCATCCTTTCCACTACCTCCGACTGCAGCGATGAGTTTTTAAATTTTTATTACAAATTGTATATAGCGTATCAATCTACGAACGTGGCAGAGTGTATTGCTTGTGTTTAGCCAGAACCATCAACTCGTCCATTACCTGTCCCCTCGATCCTGCCCAGATGGAACACCAATTAGTGTTGTTTGTAGGTGACGCTGCTGCATAATAATAGCTTACATGTGATCCTACCAATATGATAACGCCATAATATTGTTGGCTATTATTGTAAGTATTGTCGTCACCTACAATAGCTGTCTGCTCTCCTATGAATCTTTATATAAATATGACAATACTTATAACAGGACCTATTTTAGCTATTGAGTAAATAATGATACCCTCTAAAACAATATAAAATGGCAACGTGCTGTACTTAGACACAACAGGTGACAAATAAACCCTGACACTAATCCAGTGATAAATTATTATTACCACATGTGAGATAAATTAGAGGAAAGAGTGTCGCCATCCACAGTACAGAAGTATAGAGCACCTTAGTGTCACCATCCACAGTACAGAAGTATAGAGCACCTCAGTGTCACCAGCCCCATAGAGCACCTCAGTGTCACCATCCACAGTACAGAAGTATAGAGCACCTCAGTGTCACCTGCCCCATAGAGCACCTCAGTGTCACCATCCACAGTACAGAAGTATAGAGCACCTCAGTGTCACCAGCCACAGTACAGAAGCATACAGCACCTCAGTGTCACCTGCCCCATAGAGCACCTCAGTGTCACCATCCACAGTACAGAAGTATAGAGCACCTCAGTGTCACCAGCCACAGTACAGAAGTATACAGCACCTCAGTGTCACCAGCCCCATAGAGCACCTCAGTGGCACCATCCACAGTACAAAAGTATAGAGCACCTCAGTGTCACTGTGCCCGAGAGCACCCTAGTGTCAACATCCACAGTACAGAAGCATAGAGCACCTCAGTGTCACTTCCAGCCCCATGAGCACCCTCAGTGTCACCACACATGCACAGAAGTATAGAGCAGCACCCTAGTGTTACCATCCACAGTACAGAAGCAGAGCACCCCAGTGTTACCAGCCATGGCACAGAAGTATAGAGCACCTCAGTGTCACCAGCCACAATACAGAAGTAGAGCACCTCAGTGTTACCTTCATCCACAGTACAGAAGAGAGAGGTTCCCCAGAGCACATCCACAGCACAGTAGGAGCACCTGTACACAGCCACAGTACAGAAGCATAGAGCACTCCAGTGTCACCAGCCACAGCACAGAAGCATAGAGCACCCCCAGTGTTACCATCCATAGCACAGAAGTGAGCAGAGCACCTCAGTGTCACCAGCCACAGTACAGAAGTATAGAGCACCTCAGTGTTACCATCCACAGTACAGAAGTATAGAGCACCTCAGTGTTACCAGCCACAGTACAGAAGTATAGAGCACCTCAGTGTCACCTGCCACAGTACAGAAGTATAGAGCACCTCAGTGTCACCAGCCACAGTACAGAAGTATAGAGCACCTCAGTGTCACCATCCACAGTACAGAAGTATAGAGCACCTCAGTGTCACCATCCACAGTACAGAAGTATAGAGCAGCCTCAGTGTCACCATTCACAGTACAGAAGTATAGAGCACCTCAGTGTCATCATTCACAGTACAGAAGTATAGAGCACCTCAGTGTCACCATCCACAGCACAGAAGTATAGAGCACCTCAGTGTCACCAGCCACAGTACAGAAGTATAAAGCACCTCAGTGTCACCATCCACAGTACAGAAGTATAGAGCACCTCAGTGTTACCATCCACAGTACAGAAGTATAGAGCACCTCAGTGTTACCAGCCACAGTACAGAAGTACAGAGCACCTCAGTGTCACCAGCCACAGTACAGAAGTATAGAGCACCTCAGTGTCACCAGCCACAGTACAGAAGTATAGAGCACCTCAGTGTCACCATCCACAGTACAGAAGAGTAGAATACCCTTAGCCACGCACACAGCAGAAGTAAGAGCACTCCAGTTTCATCGCAGCCTGTACAGAAGAGCAGAGCACTCAAAGCCAACAAATATGAAGTACGTCAGTGTATTCACAGTATTGTCAATTATCACTTATTCATTACAAATTAAAAACAAAATCAATTAACAGTAACAACACTGTAGGTCATCGTTCAGGTAAACATCCACCTGGGTAATACTATACTTCACAACAATACTCTACGTTGATCATACGCGACCTCGTTTATATAACTCCATTATATTTTTCTAATAGTACCAACTATCTATCATGTCCGTGTTTATCATCCAAATTACCGATGATGAGGTTAATACAATTTAAACTCAACTATGGAAAAATCGTGCCTACTTGATGTGGAATAATTATTGGTGTTTGATTGGGTTTTACACAGTTATGGCCGCGTCAGGCTGATGGGGACGGTGGCTATCTGTTGGCTCTGTGACGCACGCAGGTGATAAGGTACAGTACAGTACGTTCTTGTCCGGCATGCGCACGGAGAAACACGCACACACAACACACTCGCATACACCCAAGCACGCACAAGCATACACACAAACGCTACAAATGCAAGTACAACCCTGCAAAAATGCACATACATCCATGTACTGTACACAAACACCTAAATGCTCAAACGACCCAAGGAACTTACCAAGTCATCACCCAGCCAGGTAATAATTCATCTCGTAAAGAGGTTTCTTGGTTATGGTTTCGTGTGTATATGAAGAAGGTTTAACACTGGTGAGATGTGAATCTTTTAGAACCAAATTTTTTACATTCTCATATAGTTGCGAGTTCAGTAAAATTTACGATTTTAGTAAAAAAAAAAGTAAACCTTAAAATCAAATACGTCAATACTTTGCAGAACTTACGTTTAATGATTTTTTTTTGTCGGGGGAGGGGGGGGTGTTATTAACACAGTCAACTGCTGTTTTCTTCTACTTCAGATTCAGTGCGAAGTTATTGTCCATTATGTTTGTGTTGTAAGGCCGTTTATCCCGTCAGGATGAGAGAGCTACGAGTGGTCACAAGTCATCACTAACATGTCTCCTTCACTTATTTAGTCTTACGTTTATTTATTTACTGCATATATTACTTTTATTATTATCTGTTTTACCTGAGAAAGCAGAGACTGATACCAGTTCATTTAGTTATAATGTTGTTGTTGTTTTGTGTGACATTTACCAAAGGTGGTTGACAGTGGACGAGGTTGACGGTCTTAGCAAGTCTTTGGTGGTGGTAAACACACACACACACACCTCACAACACTGTAGAGAAGATGAGTTTGGGAATATAATAATCTTCCTAAATGAGGAAAGTTACCAGAACGCTGTGTCAGCTTCACTTCTCGCCTTCATGACCAAATAGTCAATAACTTCATTTTGATGACGAGGAAAAATATGCAGAACACAGCTTGAAATTATTTGTGGTGACGGAGACGAAACAAAGATATTTACTTTGATGACGTATATCTAGGGTAAAGTAAAACAAAACACACAGAAGAAAGGGTTTCATTTTACCCACAAATGTACTCCATTGTACAGTCCGCCATTCGTTCTTCAGTCACACAGGAGGAATATGGATGACAAGTTCCTTAACGATATTTGTATGTTGTTCACTGCTTATAATTAATTTATTAATAACAAAAACTTTTGTCTAATTCATACCGTTATTGTACTATGTAGTTATACCATGATTTGTGTTGCTTATGACGTCATTTATGTTCATATTTGAGTTAGGTACACAGGGAACGCCATCTATGGGTAACCTGAGACAATATCAAGGTCCCTTTAGTTTAAAACCTCGTAGCCAGAGGGCGGACAATCGGCCGTAGTTCGAAGAATGGGTTTGGGATTCAGAATAATGAAGCAGGTTACCGAATGTCTGTGTATAACTGTACATATAACCGTAGGATCAGAGGACCCAGTGTGTGGTGTGGATGAAGTAGAGAGCAAATGTTTCTTCAACTACATCTTGTTTTGACTTGGAGGAACCGATACGACAGTGCATGAGCTTATGTGTGGACGTTAAACATGATAAATAACATCGTAGTTGTGATGTAACCATTTCCTTCCTCAGATCACACACCATCAACACGATCAGCCACAAGATACAAGTGTTCTGTGGCTGCTACAAACGTGTAAAGTACGTGACTTGGACCAGGAGGTAATAACATTAAGTAGCAGAGGTTGATAACATAAAATCCACTATAGAATAAACGAATATGAAGAGGAAATTCTGTTTTATCTCGTGAATCAAATATTTTTTTTTCACTAGTGATGAGACAAAATGTAAATGACCTGACTAAGGTGCTGAGGATGTCCGGGATGAGATGAACCATATAACAGTTAGTGAGTAATACGATAGATGGGTGCAGGAAATTCTATATCTGCGCTGTTGATGCCATTAAATGATTTTCTTCTTATTTCAGTTAAGCAATGAATCCATTTTATACTTTGATGCGTCTAAGACAAGATACAGTAATTCAGGCTGTGAGTGTTGGGCGAGATAACATGATCCTTGACGCTGGACGCCTTAATGTTTGTTTACTGCGTCCTGTCTCCAGTGAAACAAATGGACGCCTCAGAGAGAGAGAGGAAAGTGCAATATCAATTTCGTCGATTATTCTCATGCTTTTAATGTTCATCTATTTCTCTTTCTCTTGTCTGATGGACAATATATTTCAAAAACAGATCATTAATAACAGTTACAAGACTGCACACTAATGATGGAGTATGTGTTTGTTGTCTGTAATGTCCGGGACGAGAAATATCGAGACAGTCGTTACTGAAACAACGAAAGTGAATATAGCGCATGTATTTGTTGCCTCACCTCCAGAAATTCATAAGGAATAAGTCTTAACACTGGCAATATAGTTTTCAACTATACTGTGTGTGTGTGTGTGTGTGTGTGTATGCGCGCGCGCGCGCACACACACACAGGGTGGTGTAATGCGTCTAATGTGGCAGCATTATGTTGTTGTTAAGGTGCAGACATTGCTTGCTCCCTCTCGCTTTCAGCTGCCGCCGCTGGCTAGCCCTCGTGGTGAACAGGAAAGCAACTTGCACATGTCTTTCCCTGCCAGTACACAACATCCTTACTATCAAGACTTCTGTTGTGCCTCCTCGTGGCAACACGCGGTAACTGGGTGCCTCGTGAGCCCAGGCTGGACCAGCGGGGGATCTCTGAGTAGCAGTGGGCCCCAGAGGGACAGCGCATAGGCAGACTGGCATGTGGACACGTCCTGGTGCCAACCAACCATTTTCCTGCTGCCTTGCAGATGAACCTTGGTAGGTATAAGGCGACGGGAATAAACCCAGAACGAAAAATCTGCGGTGAAGCCCCGCATCAGACAGACATGCTTACAGAGCTCCAATATGGCTCCCAACGGTGGTATAGGCGGAAGAAGTGACCACCGTGGGAACCCAACGACTACACCGGCAGATAAAGACAATGCCTTATGGACAAGGTACTAAGGTGAAACCCAACAAACTGGGCTGTCAGCAGTCCATTGCAACTCTTCCTTTCCCCAATCATTGCAACATTTGCACCACTGGATCGTGAAAAGGGAGAGTTAAGATGTGTGGCTACAGCCTGAGCTCCTGCCTCAATACACAAATCGACTCAAGCGCAGCCATCATCCAGCTCATCATGCCACTCATCATAAAAATCCCTATGCCCCAAAAGTACTAAGGCTATAGACGAGTGGCGACGGGAGGCTCTAGTCACAACTCTGCACATGGGCGCCACAGATAAGATGGTCGTTTATGAACTGGGATCTTGGCAGCAAAACTTATTCTTCCTGCTACCTCCTGGTGACCACCGCTTTCAAGACAAATAACTGCTACCTCCTGGTGACCACTGCTTTCAAGACAAGTGACTGCTGCCTCCTGGTGACCACCACTGTGTCAGAACACATGACTGCTGCCTCCTGGTGACCACCACTGTGTCAGAACAAATGACTGCTGCCTCCTGGTGACCACCGCTTTCAAGACAAATGACTGCTGCCTCTTGGTGACCACCGCTTTCAAGACAAATGACTGCTGCCTCCTGGTGACCACCACTGTGTCAGAACAAATGACTGCTGCCTCCTGGTGACCAACGCTTTCAAGACAAATGACTGCTGCCTTCTGGTGACCACCACTGTGTCAGAACAATGATCGCTGCCTCCTGGTGACCACTGCTTATGACAAATGACTGCTGCCTCCTGGGTGACCACCGCCAAGACAAATGACTGCTGCCTCCTGGTGACCAACGCTCAAGACAAATGACTGCTGCCTCCTGGTGACCACCACACTGTGTCAGAACAAATGATCAAGGGCCTCCTGGTGACTACCACTGTGTCAGGAACAAATGACTGCTGCCTCCTGCAGGACCACTGCTTTCAAGACAAATGATTGCTGCTCTCTGGGTGACCACCACTGTGTCAGAACAAATGACTGCTGCCTCCTGGTGACCACCACTGTGTCAGAGCAAATGACTGTTACAACCTGGTGACCACCACTGTGTCAGACCAAATGACTGCTGCCTCCTGGTGACCACCACTGTGTCAGAACAAATGACTGCTGCCTCCTGGTGACCACCGCTGTGTCAGAACAAATGACTGCTACCTCCTGGTGACCACTGCTTTCAAGACAAATGACTGCTGCCTCCTGGAGATCACCACTGTGTCAGACCAAATGACTGCTGCCTCCTGGTGACTACCGCTTTCAAGACAAATGACTGCTGCCTCCTGGTGACCACCATGTCAGAACAAATGACTGCTGCCTCCTGGTGACCACCGTTTTCAAGACAAATGACTGCTGCTTCCTGGTGACCACCACTGTGTCAGGACAAATGAATGCTGCCTCCTGGTGACCACCGCTTTCAAGACCATGACTGCTGCCTCCTGGTGACCACCGCTGTGTCAGAACATATGACTGCTGCCTCCTGGTGACCACCACTGTGTCAGGACAAATGACTGCTGCCTCTTGGTGACCCCCACTATGTCAGGACAAATGACTGCTGCCTCCTGTTGACCACCACTGTTTCAGGACAAATGACTGCTGCCTCCTCGTGACCACCGCTGTGTCAGGAAAAATGACTGCTGCATCTTGGAGACCACCACTGTGTCAGGACAAATGACTGATGCCTCCTCGTGACCACCACTGTGTCAGGACAAATGACTGCTGCATCTTGGTGACCACCACTGTGTCAGGACAATTGATTGCTGCCTCCTGGTGACCACCACTGTGTCAGGACAATTGACTGCTGCCTCCTGGTGACCACCGTTGTGTCAGGACAAATGACTGCTGCCTCCTGGTGACCACCACTGTGTCAGGACAAATGTCTGCTGCCTCCTGGTGACCACCGTTGTGTCAAGACGAATGACTGCTGCCTCCTGGTGGCCACCGTTGTATCAGGACAAATAACTGCTGTGTCTTGGTGACCACCACTGTATTAGAACAAATGAATGCTGCCTAAAAGTGACCACCGCTGTATTAGAACAAATGAATGCTGCCTCCTGGTGACCACCGCTGTATCAGAACAAATGACTGCTGCCTCCTGGTGACCACCGCTGTGTCAGGACAAATGACTGCTGCCTCCTGGTGACCACCGCTGTATCAGGACAAATGACTGCTGCCTCCTGGTGACCACCGCTCTGTCAGAACATATGAGGGTGCCGCCTGGTGACCACCACTATATCAGGACAAAGGACTGCTGCCACCTGGTGACCACCACTGTTTCAGAACAAATGACTGCTGCCTCCTGGTGACCACTGCTGTATCAGGACAAAGTTCTGCTGTCTCCTGGTGCCCGCCGCTGTATCAGGACAAATGACTGCTGCCTCATAGTGACCACCGCTGTGTCAGAACATATGACTGCTGCCTCCTGGTGACCACTGCTGTATCAGGACAAAGGACTGCTGCCTCCTGGTGACCGCCACTGTGCCAGGACAAATGACTGCTCCTGCTGGTGACCACCACTGTCAGAACAAATGACTGCTGCCTCCTGGTGACCACCACTGTGTCAGGACAAATATCTGCTGCCTCCTGGTGACCACCGCTGTGTCATAACAAATGACTGCTGCCTCCTGGTGACCACCACTGTGACAGAACAAATGACTGGTGCCTCCTGGTGACCACCGCTGTATCAGGACAAATGACTGCTTCCTCCTGGTGAACACCGCTTTGTCAGAACATATGACGGCTGCCTCCTGGTGACCACCACTATATCAGGACAAAGGACTGCTGCCTCCTGGGGACCACCGCTGTGTCAGGACAAATGACTGCTGCCTCCTCGTGACCACCGCTGTGTCAAAACAAATGACTGCTGCCTCCTCATGACAACCGTTGTGTCAGAACAAATGACTGCTGCCTCCTGGTGACCACCACTGTGTCAGAACAAATGACTGCTGCCTCCTGGTGACCACCACTGTGTCAGAACAAATGACTGCTTCGTCCTGGTGACCACCACTTTGTCAGGACAAATGATTGCTGCCTCCTGGTGACCACCACTGTGTCAGAACAAATGACTGCTGCCTCAAGGTGACCACCGCTGTGTCAGGACAAATGACTGCTGCCCCTCGTGAACACCGCTGTGTCAGAATGAAATGACTGCTGCCTCCTCGTTACCACCGCTGTGTCAGAACAAATGACTGTTGTTCTCCTGGTGGCCACCACTGTTTCCAGGACAAATGACTGCTGCCTCCTGGTGACCACTGCAGTGTGAGAACAAATGAGACTACTGCCTCCTGGTGACCAACACTGTGTCAGAACAATGACTACTGCCTCCTTGTTACCACCGCTGTGTCAGAACAAATGACTGCTGCCTCCTGGTGACCACCACTGTGTCAGGACAAATGACTGTTGTCTCCTCGTGACCACGGGAGGCATCAGAACAAATGACTACTGCCTCCTGGTGACCACCACTGTGTCAAAACAAATGACTGCTGCCTCCCTGGTGACCACCACTCTATCAGAACATATGATCAAGCTGCATCCTGGTGACCACCACTCTGTCAACAGGACAAATGACCGCGCCTCCTCGTGACCACCACAGGTATCAAATGACTACGCCTCCTAGTGACCACCACTGTGTCAGAACAAATGACTGCTGCCTCCTGGTGACCACCACTGTGTCAGGACAAATGACTGCTGCCTCCTCGTGACCACCGCTGTGTCAGAACATATGACGGCTGCTTCCTGGTGACCACCACTGTATCAGGACAAAGGACTGCTGCCTCCTGGTGACCACCGCTGTGTCAGGACAAATGACTGCTGCCTCCTGGTGACCACCTCTTTGTCAGAACATATGACTTCTGCCTCCTGGGTACCACCGCTGTGTCAAAACAAATGACTGCTGCTTCCTGGTGACCACCACTGTGACAGAACAAATGACTGGTGCCTCCTGGTGACCACCACTGTGTCACGACAAATGACTGCTGCCTCCTTGTGACCACCGCTGTGTCAGAACAAATGACTTTGCCTCCTGGTGACCACCACTGTGTCAGAACAAATGACTGCTGCCTCCTGGTTACCACCACTCTATCAGAACAAATGACTGCTGCCTCCAGGTGACCACCACTATATCAGGACAAAGGACTGCTGCCTCCTGGTGACCACAGCTGTGTCAGGACAAATGACTGCTCCTGCTGGTGACCACCGTTGTTAGGACAAATAACTGCTGCCTCTTGGTGACCACCGCTGTACTAGAACAAATGAATGCTGCCTACTGGTGTCCACCGCTGTACAAGAACAAATGACTGCTGCCTCCTGGTGACCACAGCTGTGTCAGGACAAATGACTGCTGCCCTCCTGGTGACCACCGCTGCGTCAGAACAAATGACTGCTGCCTCCTGGTGACCACCGCTGTATCAGGACAAAGGACTGCTGCCTCCTGGTGACCACCACTATATCAGGACAAAGGCCTGCTGCCTCCTGGTGACCACCGCTGTGTCAGGAACATATGACGGCTGCCTCCTGTTGACCACCACTATATCAGGACAAAGGCCCTGCTGCCTCCTGGTGACCACCGCTGTGTCAGAACAAATGACTGCTGCCTCCTGTTGACCACCACTGTATCCAGAACAAATGAGCTGCGGCCTCCTGGTGACCACCTGTGTCAAAACAAACTGACTGCTGCCTCCTCGTGACCACCGCTATGTCAGAACAAATGACTGCTGCCTCCTGGTGACCACCACTGTGTCAGAACAAATGACTGCTGCCTCCTGGTGACCACCACTGTGTCAGAACATATGACTACTTCCTCCTGATGACCACCACTTTGTAAGGACAAATGATTGCTGCCTCTGGTGACCACCACTGTGTCAGAAAAAATGACTGCTGCCTCGTGGTGACCACCGCTCTGTCAGGACAAATGACTGCTGCCTCCTCGTGACCACCGCTGTGTCAGAACAAATGACTGCTGCCTCCTCGTGACCACCGATGTGTCAGAGCAAATGACTGCTGCCACCTGGTGACCACCACTGTTTCAGGACAAATGACTGCTGCCTCCTGGTGACCACCGCTGTGTAAGAACAAATGACTACTGCCTCCTGGTGACCACCACTGTGTCAGAACAAATGACTGCTGCCTCCTGGTGACCAACACTGTGACAGAACAAATGACTGGTGCCTCCTGGTGACCACCACTGTGTCAGGACAAATGACTGCTGCCTCCTCGTGACCACCGCTGTGTCAGAACAAATGACTGGTGCCTCCTGGTGACCACCGCTGTATCAGAACATATGACTCCTGCCCTCTGGTGACCAGCGCTGTATCAGAACAAATGACTGGACTGGTGCCTCCCAGAGACCACCACCGCTGTATCAGAACAAATGACTGCTGCCTCCTGGTGACCGCCGCTGCATCAGAACAAATTACTGCTGCCTCGTGACCACCGAGGTATCAGAACAAATGACTACTACCTCCCCGGTGACCACCACTGCCAGAACAAATGACTGAAGCTACCTCCTGGTGACCACCACTGTAACAGAACAAATGACTGCTGCCTCCTGCATCTAACGCTGTGACAGAACAAATGACTACTGCCTCCTGGGACCACAACACCACTGTGTCAGAACAAATGACTGCTGCCTCCCTGGTGACCACCACCGTGTCAGAACAAATGACTGCTGCCTCCCTTGTGACCACCACTGCCGTAGAACAAATGACTGCTGCCTCCTGGTGACCACCACTGTGTCAGGACAATGACTGCTGCCTCCTCGTGACCACCACTGTGTCAGAACAAATGACTACTGCCTCCTGGTGACCACCACTGTGTCAGAACAAATGACTGTTGCCTCCTGGTGACCACCACTCTATCAGAACAAATGACTGCTGCCTCCTGGTGACCACCACTGTGTCAGGACAAATGTCTGCTGCCTCCTCGTGACCACCGAGGTATCAGAACAAATGACTACTGCCTCCTGGTGACCATCACTGTGTCAGAACAAATGACTGCTGCCTCCTGGTGACCACCACTGTGTCAGAACAAATGACTGCTGCCTCCTGGTGACCACCGCTGTGTCAGAACAAATGACTGCTGCCTCCTGGTGACCACCGCTGTATCAGAACAAATGACTGCTGCCTCCTGGTGACCACCGCTGTATCAGGTCAAAAGACTGCTGCCTCCTGGTGACCACCGCTGTATCAGGACAAATGACTGCTGCCTCCTGGTGACCAACGCTGTGTCAGAATGTATGACTGCTGCCTCCTGGCGACTACCACTGAGTCAGAACAAATGACTGCTGCCTCCTCGTGACCACCACTGTGTCAGAACAAATGACTGCTGCCTCCTGGTGACCTCCACTGTGTCAGGTACAAATGACTGCTGCCTCTTGGTGACCACCACTGTGTCAGGACAAATATCTGCTGCCTCCTGGTGACCACCACTGTGTCAGGACAAATGACTGCTGCCTCCTGGTGACCACCGCTGTGTCAGAACATATGACTGCTGCCTCCTGGTGACCACCACTGTATCAGGACAAAGGACTGCTGCCTCCTGGTGACCACTGCTGTGTCAGGACAAATGACTGCTGCCTCCTGGTGACCACCACTGTATCAGGACAAAGGACTGCTGCCTCCTGGTGACAACAGCTGTGTCAGGACAAATGACTGCTACCTCCTGGTGACCACTGCTGTCAGGACAAATGACTGCTTTCTCTTGGTGACCACCACTGTGTCAGGACAAATGACTGCTGCCTCTTGGTGACCACCACTGTGTCAGGACAAATGACTGCTGCTTCTTGGTGACCACCACTGTCTCAGGACAAATGATTGCTGCCTCCTGGTGACAACCACTGTGTCAGTACAAATGAATGCTGCCGCCTGGTGACCACCGCTGTGTCAGAACAAATGACTACTGTCTCCTGGTGACCACCACTGTGTCAGAACAAATGACTACTGCCTCCTGGTGACCACCGGTGTGTCAGAACAAATGACTGGTGCCTCCTGGTGACCACCGCTGTATCAGAACATATGACTGCTGCCCTCTGGTGACCAGCGCTGTATCAGAACAAATGACTGGTGCCTCCTGGTGACCACCGCTGTATCAGAACAAATGACTGCTGCCTCCTGGTGACTGCCGCTGTATCAGAACAAATGACTGCTGCCTCCTGGTGACCACAGCTGTATCAGAACAAATGACTGCTGCCTCCTGGTGACCACCGCTGTGTCAGAACATATGACGGCTGCTTCCTGGTGACCACCACTGTATCAGGACAAAGGAGTGCTGCCTCCTGGTGACCACCGCTGTGTCAGGACAAATGACTGCTGCCTCCTGGTGACCACCACTATATCAGGACAAAAGACTGCTGCCTCCTGGTAACCACAGCTGTGTCAGGACAAATGACTGCTCCGGCTGGTGACCACCACTGTCAGGACAAATAACTGCTGCCTCTTGGAGACCACCGCTGTATTAGAACAAATGAATGCTGCCTCCTGGTGACCACCGCTGTATCATAACAAATGACTGCTGCCTCCTGGTGACCACTGCTGTGTCATGACAAATGACTGCTTCCTCCTGGTGACCACCGCTATGTCAGCACAAATGACTGCTGCCTCCTGGTGACCACCACTATATCAGGACAAAGGACTGCTGCCTCCTGGTAGACCACCGCATGATCAGGACAAATGAGCGTCTCCTGGTGACCAGCCACCGCTGTGTCAGAACATATGATGGCTGCCTCCTGGTGACCACCACTATATCAGGACAAAGGACTGCTGCCTCCTGGTGACCACCGCTGTGTCAGAACAATGACTGCTGCCTCCTCGTGACCACCGCTACGTCAAAACAAATGACTGCTGCCTCGTGACCACCGCTGTGTCAGAACAAATGACTGCTGCCTCCAGGTGATCACCACTTGTCAGAACAAATGACTGCTGCCTCCTGGTGACCACCACTGTGTCAGAACAAATGACTGCTTCCTCCGGGTGACCACCACTTTGTCAGACAAATGATTGCTGCCTCCTGGGTGACCACCACCTGTCAAAACAACAAATGACTGCTGCTCCCTGGTGACCACCGCTGTGTCAGGGACAAAGGACTGCTGCCTCGTGACCTCACCGCTGTGTCAGAACAAATGACTGCTGCCTCCTCGAGACAACCGCTGTTTGAACAAATGACTGCTGGCTCTTGGTGACCACCACTCTTTCAGAACAAATGACTGGTGCTCTCCTGGTGACCACCACTGTGACAGAACAAATGACTGGTGCCTCCTGGTGACCACCATTGTGTCAGGACAATGACTGCTGCCTCCTCATGACCACCGCTGTGTCAGAACAAAGGACTACTGCCTCCTGGTGACCACCACTGTGTCAGAACAAATGACTGCTGCCTCCTGGTGACCACCACTCTATGAGAACAAATGACTGCTGCCTCCTGGTGACCACCACTGTGTCAGGATAAATGACTGCTGCCTCCTCGTGACCACCGCTGTGTTAGAACAAATGACTACTGCCTCCTAGTGACCAACACTGTGTCAGAACAAATGACTGCTGCCTCCTGGTGACCACCACTGTGACAGAACAAATGACTGGTGCCTCCTGGTGACCACCACTGTGTCAGGACAAATGACTGCTGCCTCCTCGTGACCACCGCTGTGTCAGAACAAATGACTGGTGCCTCCTGGTGACCACCGCTGTATCAGAACATATGACTCCTGCCCTCTGGTGACCAGCACTGTATCAGAACAAATGACTGGTGCCTCCTGGTGACCACCGCTGTATCAGAACAAATGACTGCTGCCTCCTGGTGACTGCCGCTGTATCAGAACAAATGACTGCTGCCTCCTCGTGACCACCGAGGTATCAGAACAAACGACTACTACCTCCTGGTGACCACCACTGTGTCAGAACAAATGACTGCTACCTCCTGGTGACCACCACTGTGTCAGAACAAATGACTGCTGCCTCCTGGTGACCACCGCTGTGACAGAACAAATGACTACTGCCTCCTGGGGACCACCACTGTGTCAGAACAAATGACTGCTGCCTCCTGGTGACCACCACTGTATCAGAACAAATGACTGCTGCCTCCTTGTGACCACCACTGTGTCAGAACAAATGACTGCTGCCTCCTGATGACCACCACTGTGTCAGAACAAATGACTGCTGCCTCCTCGTGAACACCACTGTGTCAGAACAAATGACTGCTACCTGCTGGTGACCACCGCTGTGACATAACAAATGACTGCTACGTCCTGGTGACCACCGCTGTGTCAGAACAAGTGACTGCTGCCTCCTGGTGACCACCACTGTATCAGAACAAATGACTGCTGCCTCCTTGTAACCACCACTGTGTCAGAACAAATGACTACTGCCTCCTGGTGACCACCACTGTGTCAGAACAAAATGACTGCTGCCT
>NW_024757439.1:0-29065 GCF_018991925.1 Homarus americanus | reverse complement strand
ACGCCACCCAACCGAGCAGGAGCGTAGTCTTTGCTCGAATGAAACATCAGATTCTCTGATGTTTGGGCATCAAAATAATCTAACTTCAGTAGCACTTGGAAACTCATGGCTATCCCCAAGGACGATATAAGGATATGCCACTCATACTGACAGACTCGATACTCACTTACTTGACACGTCTTACTAACAATAAAGACAGTTGAAGCCTTAAACATCACTCACAATGTATCTTGAATGTTCCAACTGTAATCAGACATATCTAAGTTGCCTCAGTAATTGCAACCACCGTTGCAATTTTAAATTCTGTCACTATACTAAGGAATAATGAAGTCACGGGTGCAATCTAAGATTGAAAGAAAACGGAGGTCTCAGGCGTCCTGAAGCGATGAGAAAATAGACTCATCAGACGGGGGACGCAAATAAAGAAAGCATAGCTACATGTTTTGTGGGCTATTGAGCGTAATATGAATCGTCTGATTTTACGTTAGCTGACGTGTACGGCCGTGGTCATTACATCCCAACGGGATGAAGAAATTGCACTAGTTGAGACTGTATGTGAGAAGGATCTAGGTGTGTATGTTGACAATGAGCTAAAGTTCTCGGGCCATTGCGAGAAGAAGGTAAAACAGGCAAATAAATTATTGGGTCTTAGAAGAAGGTTGGGTTGTTCAGATATCTAGACGGTCCGTCCCTCGTAACGATCTTCAAAAGTGAAGTGCTTCCCCATCTGGAGTACTGTCACCCCATCTGGTCCCCGAGATATGCTAGGGACTGTCAGTTGGTTGAAAATGTTCAAAGGAGGGCCACCAGACTGGTGCCTGCACTTCGGCACCTCAGCTTCCCTGAGAGATTGGAGCGCCTGAATTTGCAAAAGCTTATACTACAGACGGGCAAGGGGGGACCTAGTTGAGGTGTATAAGCATCTCAGGGGGCACTACTCTGTCGAGTGTCCTTACTTGGAGCTGGCGGACGCTCGCCCCACAAGGGGTCACAGCTCAAGATTGAAGAAGCCGCAAGTCCAGAAAACTGTGAGGGCCAACTTTTTCGGAGTGAGGGTTGTAAGCTCTCGAAACAATCTACCAGAAAGTGTTGTGACGGCACCGAGTGTGAGCTCTTTCAAGACAAGACTTGACCAACACTGGAGCAGATTCAGGTATATTCAGGAGGCGGTGCATGCCCAGTACTTGCCAACAGTGCGTGACAGAGGCGTGACCGATCGCCCAAGTGGTGAAGAGGATAAAAGTAAAAAAAGTAAAAAGGGTCCTGAATGCAGGAGTTCTGAACCTGCACCAGTGCTGCTCACGTAGGTCTTGAAACAACTCACATTAGGTTCCATCAGAACTGACACTCTTTTGTGTTACAGAAACAGCATTTTTACATAAAAATAAATTTTAAGCCGGCACTGTCCGTCATAGAGTATAAGTATATACTAACAATGATAAACATGATAAGAGCCAATGAGTCCAGAGCTATTTCCAATGGAGTCTTTAAAACATGTCTGAAAATAATGATCCGACTACAGAAAACGAACATTTGGTGTCTATATGATTATTAACTTAGGTTTGCATTAGTATGTTTCATCAAGCAGGTGAATAATTTAAAACAGTGGGAGTTCCTAATCTCTATGAGATCTGAACATTTTATATATTCTTATACTTAAACGAATAACAAACAACTTATCTAATGTTATTTACCTTTTGTATTTGTGCATCTGGGAACTAGCTTGTCAGGAAATGTCATTTAACAAACAATATCAATAATTATTGAGAAACCTTACGTGACATTCATATAAGTTATTATTTTTCTGGCGTCTACAGTTATTAACCCATGTAGTGAATTATTGTTAATACAGACAACAGCCTTGTGTCTTGTTAATACAGACAACAGCCTTGTGTCTTGTTAATACAGACAACAGCCTTGTCTTGTGTCGTTTATAAGGTGTTGTCGAGTGCGCCGGTGGAGTGATCAGCTGATCCAAGTTTCAAGATGGGAAGACGAACACAGCAACAGTTGACGGTAGACGGGGGGCCTATCTGATTATGGCTCAATCTTTAACCTACGGATAAGATAACGAGGGCGTCTGATAATCTGAAACCCTACTGGACAAGTTACGTCTTATCTTTAGAGCTGTTCCTAAGAGTGTGCTGTGTGAACCTCTGTTGCCACTGAGATAAATTTTTTTGCAAGCCCAATGTAAGTAGAAATTGTCTTATGTTATACAGTATATTATGGTTAAAATTTACGTGTCCCATTGTGAATAACTACACAACGAACGACTGCGAAATAAATACCAAATGTTGGAGTCACGGTCTCATAAACGTTCTCGCGTTTGCTGGTAATGGACAATTGGCCAATCAGAGTGCACTCACGGTAAAATAGCGGTAAATTTGCATTGCCACACCGTTCACTTTTAGCAAGTAAAAAATATATTTTTCTAATGTATTTGTGTGTGTTTAGACCGAATATGACTTTCATTTTTGGTGGAAATTAGCCGGGGTTTTTTAGCGATTTTTTTTTTCGTTTGATGTTTTACGAAAAAAAAGTGGCTAAGTGACTAAAAAATACAAAAAAAAAAAACACTAGAAAACAAAAACCTAACCTAACCTAACTTAACTGACTCTCACCATATGATGGAATCACCTATTTCTTACCTTATTGGCCTGGTTCTTGTTTGTCGTTGCATTCTGGGATTCTTACACAACGCCACATATGTTGATCTTTGCGATATTTACATTCACTCTTGCTCTTAGTACACTTTACTGAGGTTGGAAGAACACCATGCGATCGAAAAAAATGCTATAGTTTCTACGTTTTTTTTCTCCAAAAACTCGCAATCAGCTCCATATGCTTTAAGTGACACCCATCGCAGACTTCCATGGTCGGAACTGAACTTGAATTTCAAAATATGAGAGACCCAAAATATAACTCGATTTTGATTGGGCCAAATATACTCTGAATTAAACCCAAAATCATTTTAATTGGTTCCAAAAGCAAAAACGCTTTTGGTTGGCCAGGTAACGTGTGCGATTACGCATGCGCGTGATGATTTATGAAGGAGACGCGAGAGACGCAGTGTTGGGTGAGAGGCAGACGATAATGGCGGGAGGTTAATGGAAGAAAATGGAAAAAATTTTTGAAAAGCTATCTCCGTTATTATACATTTCCGCCGGTAATGTAATAGATGAAAATTATCTTTTAATTAGACGTCTTATTTGAATATGATAATAGATTAGTGGTAGGAATGAACGGTGTGTAAACGCAATAATACCAAAGTAGTGTTAGTAGGAACTTAGCCAGTCACATCAAAATATCCACTACCTTAAGGTTAGGTGTATTGTTTTACGGTCAATTTGGTATTATTGCGTTTTCACATTCCACATTCCTACCACTAATCTACTATCATATTCTAATAAGACGTCTAATTATAAGATCATTTTCATCTATTACATTACCTTCGCAAATGTATAATAATGGTGATAGCATATCCAAAATTTTCTCTATTTTCTTCCATTAATCTTCTGCCATTATCGCCTACCTCACCTCCCACACTGCGTGTTTCCTGCGTGTCTCCTTCATAAATCATCACGCGCATGCATTCCTGTACACATCACGCGACCAATCAAAAGTTTTTTTTTGCAACCAATTAAAATGATTTTTGGTTTAATTCGCGGTATTTTTGGCCTAATCAAATTCGATTTTTATTTTGGGTGTCGTATTTCGAAATTCAAATTCAGTTCTGACCATGGAAGCCTGCGATGGGTGTCACTTAAATTATATGGAGCTGATGGTGAGTTTTTGGGAAAAAAACGAAGAAACTGTTGCATTTTTTCGATCGCATGGTGTTCTTCCAACCTCAGTAAAGTGTCCTAAGTGCAAGATTGAATATAAATATCGCAAAAACCAACATACACTGTATATGGCGTTGTCCTAACTCGTCCCTCATCCCAAAGACAAAGATGAGACAGCGATAAGGTAAGAAATAGGTGATTCCATCATATGGTGAGAGTCAGTTAGGTTAGGTTTGGTTTTGGTTTTTCTTGTGTTTTTTGGTGTATTTTTTATTTGCTTAGCCATTAACTTTTTCGGAAAAGTCCCACGAAAAAAAACCGGCCAATTTCCGACGGAAATGAAGGTCATATTCGGTTTAAACACACACAAATACACTAGAAAAATATATTTTTTACTTTCTAACAGAGTGGGGTGTGCAAGTGCAAATTTACCATCAGTTTTCACTAATGCACTGGTCTTTGTTTGGATATTAAAAATGTTTTTCGATGTTAATTGATGAGTTTCAAACGAATTTGATATTCATTTTAGACAGAAATCAATAGTTTTTGAGATTCTCCCCCCCCCCCCATCAATCTTAACGAAAATGTATTTTTTTCGGGTAAATCGCATAAATAAAAAAGTAACAAACTAACAAAATCAAACCTAACCTGAACTAACACTATTTTTCTGATGAAACTCTACAATTGAAAATAATCTCTATCACAGTGTCGGCACAAGTCTTTCCACCTGTTCCGCCCTATCTGGTTATTCTGGTACTGAAAAATCAAATCTCCGCTCCTGATGCACCCACGCATTGTTCATTGGCTAAGACTAAAAACTCTTGTCCAATTATAAGTCTCCTATCACTATAGCCAATAAGAAACTCCCACACCACCCCCCGCACATGCTCTGTAGACGCTTAAGAAGCCAACACGGAGGTAAGGAGCACTGCGTGATGGGTGGTCAGACCTTCACTGTGAGACATAAACAATAAATGGCGACACTTGTGACTGACCAATTCTAATAATATTGAAAAATTAATTTCTCTGCTCTCTCAATGAAAGTGTTTTGCCAACGTGACTCCCTTGCAAAAATTTGTGAATAACATTAGTTTAAACAATTCTAAGATACTTTGGTATTATTGCAGTTTTTACCAATACACTGTCGACTGTTTTAACCATCCCCAACCTTTAAATCTCCTTATTTGGAATATTTCTAACCCCATTTCAACCAAGGGGCAAAAAATAATAACTTTGAAAATGAATTTTAAAGTTTTCATTAACTTGGGGTGGGGGGGGGTTAACTCTAAAACAGGCATATTGGCCAAAACTACAATTTTACCCACTTTTCTTCTATGACGTTTCCCTCACAATTGATTTATATATACCTGGGGGTACCAAAGAGGTGAGTTTAGGTTAGGTTAGGTTAGTTCATTTCATTTTAGGCAATTTGCGAGGGAAACGTCAAAGGTAAAAAGTGTCTTAGAATTGTTTAAACTATTGATTGCAAAGATAAAACTCCTAGGATTCCTTGGTTGTGTGAAAGTAAAATATTACCAGTCAGGTTAAAAAAACACATTTGCACAAACTACGACAGTGTCCCCTATAAAACAATTTGTTAAGTGGGGTATGCTATAACGAACGTAACTGGTTCCAGAACCTCGTTCGTTATAGCATTCGTTCGTTATAGGATTAATCCGTTCCAGGCCCCCAAATACAACCACTTAACACTGAAAAAATTCTGTGGAAAATGTAAAAAATACGGTACTTTATCTTACCTTAGTGTTATTCAGCATGCAGGTACCCCTAAACACTGGCACAGCACTATCACTTCCACTGGGAGTCTTGGCTTTAAGGTCCTCAAACAATTGTTAGCCTTCTCACAAATTATAGCTTCACTAATGTTACCAACCTGCCATTTCACCTTGCTTTGCTAAGTCTAAAGATTCCCTTAGCCACTTGCACTGTTTTTAACTCCCCTTTATTCTTCAAAATCGTACATATAGTCGATTTAGCCATCCCATGTTCATCACTAAGTTTCGCAATACTTCTTCCATTCTCACGTTTCTTTATAATTTCTTTCTTAGTTTCAAGGGTTATTAGCTTTCTCACTCGCTTTGGACGATTCATTGTTACAATTGTATACTTGTACAACAAAATAGTTATACAGTTAACCCTCACTTTACGCGGTTAATGTAACCCGGAGGGTACCGCGGAAAGTGAGGAACGCGTAAAGTGAATAACATAACATATGGGATTAATTGAAATGGAGTCCGGGCCGATCCCCAAACTCCACTTTTTGACGACACACAACTATGTTGTAGTAAAAATTTTATCTTAACTTTATGATGGTATGAAAAAACAAGTAATATAGAAGAGGTTAGGTTAGGAAAGATAAAGGTTAACATAGGAAAAATAAAGATAAGGTTAGAAAACTAAAAATTAGGTGTAACACTTACGGTAGTAGAAGAGATGGGTCGGCATACGGGGATGGAGGCTGGTTCCGAGGCAGAGGGCAGATTGCTGGCCCTCAGGTGAATCACCATTACTAGGTGAATCACCATCACTGTCACTTACAGTTGTCAGGGCTTCCCTGACAAATCACTCAAAGTCAACTTCACTGTCACTATCACTGGCTTGGGCTGGCTGTGGTGGGTTGCGGGCGAAGAAATCTGTTATGCTTTGCTGACGGCTGGCGTTGATGTTGTCGTGATACACCTTGATGTACGGTTCCATAGCCTGCACCAGCCGGGTATGGAAGACTTCATAGCGGTCATCGTCATTGTCGCGGGAAAGGAAGGACTTCATCTTCTCTGCACACTCCATGGCACCCTTAATATCACTATGACTTAAATTGTGTTCTTCGGAGACTGACGCACCTTCTTCCTCCTCTTCACTGACGTGTTCTTCTTCCAACATCTCGTCGGCAGTCACTTCAGGATCTCTGATCACCTCCAGGATGTCGTCGTTGGTGGTCTCGGAGAAGCCTGGAACTGTAACAGTCTGCGCAGCTTCTCTGGCAAGGTCCACTGCTACTGCAACATTCTGAACCTCACCAGTCACAGATTGACTCCTCCTCTCACCTGGTATTCCATGCAACACATGTCTCCATGCGTGACGAATTGTAGCAATAGACAGCTGATCCCATGACTCCACCAAGAAGTCCACAGCTTTCTTGATGTTAAATACTCTCCAGAATTGTTTGAAGAGTATTTTTTGCTGTTCTAACTGTTGATCCTCATCTTCTTCGCTCTTGCTATCGGTGGTGGTGTCACTCAGGTTACGCAACTCTTCCCTGGTGTTGGTGTAGTCGTTCAGGAGCTGGAATTTTTTTGTTGAGAATGCAGCTTTCACATTGCAAATCAACTCCTGGTCCATGGGCTGGATTAAAGACGTAGTGTTGGGAGGAAGGAAGACCACTTTTACGTTGGGGTGACGATCTAACAGTAGGGGCGAGTGTCCTGGTGCGTTGTCCAGCAGCAACAAAATATTAAATGGGACATTCTGTCGCTCACAGAATTTCTTTACATCGGGAACAAAACAGTCATCAAACCAGGAGAGGGACAGTGTAGAGAACATCCATGCCTTACGTGCGGTCAGCCAGTGGACATTTAGCTTGGTCATGTCCATGCTCTTGTAGGCGTGCGGCTTGCGGGCTGTGTGGATCACCGATAACTTGAGCTTACAGGTACCGGAGGCATTGGTGGTAAACAGGACGGTGATGCGTTCCTTCTGCATTTTCCGGCCCCGAATCCTGCTGGCATTCTTCACAACGAAGGACTTGGAAGGTAGTTTTTTCCAGAAAAGACCAGATTCGTCCATGTTAAACACCTGGTCGTCACTGTACTGTCCTTCCTCCATAATCTCACGTAAAAACGGAGGAAATTCCCGAGCCGCAGCACGATCAGCACTCGCTTCTTCACCACCAATGTTTATATTGGTGATCTTGTTCCGGATCTTAAACCTCTGTAACCACCCAGAGGAAGCATTAAAGGGTTTGGGCTCTGAAGTTCCCATCTTTCGTGCCACTGCCATGTACAGTTCACGTGCGTAGTCCTTAACAGAGCGCATGTCGACCGCCATGTTCCGTCGCGCCTGACGCACCAAGTACCTCACAAGTAATTTTTCTGTCTTGAGAAGCACCTGGTTGTGAAAATACTTGATCATAGAAGCACCTGCAGACTTTGTGATCTTCATGTGCTCCTTTATCTTGGCTGAATCCTTCTTTATAGTCCGGATCATAGATTCGTTCACGCCATGCTGGCACGCCAAATCAACCTGCCTTGTTCCTTTCTCCAACTCTTGGATGATGCTATACTTCACCTCGTAGCTTAAGGAACGTCGTGTCTTCTTTGGTTTAGTGCCGCTGGGTCCAGGTAAGGAAAGGTTTCTCTCTGGGGGTGGTGGTCCGGCGGAAGCCATTTTACGGAACAATGGATGCGCGTTTACACGGAGTGGCCTTGAGGGATGAAACTGCCGCGGCTAGGTCAAGCGTCGTCTTTCCTCCCTCCCTCCCTCCCCCGGGTGGACACGTCATAATACTTTAAGCCAATTACAGCTAGCAGCAGAGGGGGGTAGGGATGCATGGCCAATCACAGGTCTGATACGTCATATGACGTCAGTGATAACGCAACAAAGACACACACTGCGCAACCTTACCGCGCCGCTTGCCCAAGCGGAGGGAGGAGGAGGGAGCAGGCAGGCAGGCGGGCGGGTGGCGGGTGGGGCGAATCTAAAAATAGCGTCGCGCCGGACACTCTCCGCGTAATGGGGTTCACGTACCGCGTAATGTGAGCACGTGAGGTTCTGGCAAGGCACCGCGTTAACGTGGAATGCGGGACCGCGTAAAGTGAGGGTTAACTGTATATGATGTTTATATTCAAAATGATCATCAAATTATAAGAATTCCAGCAATGTAAATTATATTCTGACCGGGTAATTTGTATGAATTTTATGAGCTAAATAAAAAAATTATACTTCACCCGCATAAAGGGGTACACGCACCGCGGAATGTGAGCATCCCGGGTTCCGGCAGGGTACCGCGTAAACGTGGAAACGCGGAATGTGGGACCGCGTAAAGTAAAGGTTGACTGTATGTACACACACACACACACATATATATATATATATATATATATATATATATATATATATATATATATATATACAGTGGGGTATGCTATAACGAATCTAATTGGTTCTAGAACCTTGTTCGTTATAGCATTCGTTCGTTATAGGATTAATCCGTTCCAGGCCCCCAAATACAACCACTTAACACTGAAAAATATAATATAAAATTGTAAAAATTGTAAAAAAGTGCATAAATATGCATCTAAACCCCTGAAATAAAGAATATCATTAATATTTGTAATAAAAAAACAATAAATTAGAAAAAAAAAAATTTAAATGTTCGTTGTAGGAGTTTCGTTCGTTATAGCATTCTCAATTTTATAGGTAAAACCGTTCGTTATAGGAATATTCGTAGTAGGATCCGTTCGTTATAGCATACCCCACTGTACACACACACACACACACACACACAGTGGTCCCTCGGTTAACGAGCACAATTCGTTCCAGAAGGTTGCTCGTTAACTTAAAAATTCGTTAACCGAAACCATTGTTTCAATGGGTTTTGGGGTAATTGGTTCCAGCTCACCGAAAATTGCCTAAGGATAACTTAAAGGGTAGTAAAGTACACTTACTTTGAGGTGTGTTTGTAGAAGGCTCCTGGATGATGATGATGGGAATTAGGATATGGGTGGAAGAGAAGGCACTGGGGTGGAACCCCATGGTGCCATATCACCCATAAAATATTAGTTCACTTGGTGTTATTCAAGATTATTATCTTTAAATCAACACTGCACTGCATTATATATTGTCAATATGTAAAATATATTTCAAAATGACCAATAATTTGCTTGGAAACACAGAAAAAAAGCTTTTATGTTGAAGCGAGTCTGAAGCAAGATGTTACCTCCACTGAAAAGACACAGAGACTGACACCTGTATGGCGTGTTGACAGGCTGTTTGGCGCGCTAAAAGCTAGTTTCCCTGTACAGTCAACCCTCGCTTTACGCGTTTCCACGTTTACGCGGTACCCTGCCGAACACGGAATGCTCACTTTCCGCGGTGTGTGTACCCTTTAATGCGGAGAGCGGCGCGAGCAGGGTGCGCACAAGGTCGCCCAGTCATCAAAACATTACCGAGTTCTTCACCCGCCACCCACCACAGCCGGCCCAAGTCAGTGATAGTGATAATGAAAGTGAGGATATGGGGTTTGACAAAGATACAGGTGATACAGGTGAGGGCCAATAATCTGCCCTTTGCCTCGGAACCAACCGCCCATCCCCGTGTGCCCAGCCATCTTTTCTACTAATGTAAGTGTTAAAAAACCTAATATTATTGATATTTCTCTTA
Source organism: Homarus americanus (assembly GCF_018991925.1). NCBI lineage: Eukaryota > Metazoa > Arthropoda > Malacostraca > Decapoda > Nephropidae > Homarus > Homarus americanus. The sequence goes on along the minus strand of NW_024757439.1, from coordinate 18,881 downwards.
ATTATTAATTGTGTGTGCATACCATCATAAAATTAAGAAGTTATTGTTACTACAACGTAGGTATTGTGTCTGAAAAAGTGGAGTTTGAGGGTCGGCCCGGTCTCTATTTCAATTAATCCCATATGTTATGTTATTCACTTTACGCGTTTCTCACTTTACGCTGGCCGCCGTGGGTTCAATTGACCGCGTAAAGTGAGGGTTCACTGTACTTAAATTATAGGTGCTCCCCGACTTACGACGGGGTTAGGGACTCAAATCCAGGTCGTAAGTCCGACATGGTCGTAAGTCCGACATAGATAAAAAAATAAAAATAAAAATCTACAATGAAATACAGTACACTAAACGTAATAAATAATGAGGAATGGATACAGTGTGACTGAGCACTTACCTTAAATGTAGTCAGCTGAATGCACACAGGGCCCCCATAATTTTCTATTTACAGGATACATGGAGACTAGGGTGTGTCAATTTAGGGGGTGAACTGGCTAAATTGAAAATCGAGTAATTTGGTAGCAATTTATTGTAGTCTTTAAGCATGCAAAACAATATTCTGGCATAAATTTTTTTTTATAATAAGTCCTACCTACATCAAATGGATTTTTAAATGTACATATTTGTGAATTTATAACATAACCAGCGTTTGCACACATGTTACTGTTTCAAGTTTCAAATTATTATATTTTATTATCCGTAGTCTATTTGAAAGTAACCAATGCCTTCATACTCTCTTTGCTTTGGTTTCTTGTCATCAGTAGTCTGCTTGCTATTTGTGCTTTGATGTAACCTTCTCGCCTCTCGTGGCTGTAAACATGGCCCGCTGCTTCTGTGACCATTTTCACACATCTCTCCACACTTTGAGTGTGGGAAGGCCACTTCGGCACCTGCATTGGAGTCTCTTTAAGGTTTCTCAATTCTTGGCTAGTTAGACTTGTTGTCAATGGTGGCTCTAAGACTTCCAAACTCAAGTCAACCAATTCTGACAATTTGGTGGCATTGACGTTTATTGGGGGAACTTTTCTTGAATGAAACGAACAGTCTCCCAACTGGTCGTCATCTATTAGCGTTCCTCTAATCTTTAGAATGACTTCTACAGCCTCGGTTCGGAGATTGGTACATTGACTGCAAAGCATTGCTTGCAAAACTGCTTCTGATCGAGCATACCAAGCGGACCTTCTTGCCACAGGTAACACGATGTCCCTCACTACCTTCCTCTGTGTTCTTACTAGCTGCAATTGAAACAAAAGGTGATTGGGCCCATCCACCCACATAGGATTAAGTTTCACACTAAACCACTGGGGAAGATAAACTCCAATAATAAATTCAACAATTAACCTCAAATTCTTCAGCACTTTGCCCTTCAATTCGTGTTTGGAAATCCAAATCCTGCAGAAACGAAGAGCTGTAGTTAACCAACGGCTGTGACTGACAGGTCCAATCTCCAAGAGAGCCAATGACTGAGGCACTTCTCCTGATCTTATTGCTTGGGCAATACGATAAGCATAGGATTGATCTGTGCTGAGATCTTTGATGACTCCTTCAGACAACGCCGGAAGGGGAGGGCCAACTTCGACCTTTGGAAAGGTTGTATTTATTTCTAGTTGTGTTGCTTCATCCAGCATGATGCCAAGGGGACCTGACCACTTGTTGTTGCTCTTTGTAGGACCATCAAGTTCCTGGATGAGATGACGAAGAGGTAGCTCGCCTGTATGTAAATCACATACAATCCAAACAAGTCTTCTTCCTAGTTTTTTCTCTAAATGCGTCATTACACCCCCCTGCCATCCGGTGTTCACTGCAGTTGAATCTCCACCAACAGCCTGCAGTGAACTGCCAAGTCCTCTCTCCTGAACCCAACATAAAATATGATCAGCAATGACCTCTGCATGTTTCTTCCCTTCTACTTCAGTTTCGGGAGCAAAGTGAAACAAAAACCGACCACCAGGCTCAGAACAGACAGAGTAGTGTTCTTCTTTGATGAGACCTGGAAACTTTCTGTTCACTCCCTCTACTTCTAGCAAAACTTTTGTGTCATCTATTCTTCCATCAAACAAAAGACAGGAGAGCCCTCCCTCGCTTAAATCTTTTTCATGCTGATCAGATATTTCCTTCATTATTTTTTCTTGTGCTCTTCTAATTTTATTATGATCTATCACCAAAGATACATCCTCTCGGCTGATGAGGCCTGCATCTATCCAAGCGGCAGTTGCAATTTCTGCAGCCTCACGAAGTCCAGCATGGTGGCGAATACTAGCTAAAGCAATGTTTGAAATATTTCTTGTGTTGTATTTCATTTTCTTTGGTAAAGGTTCAGATGGCTCTTTGGAACTATCATCTGATGTTGCTTCCTGTTCATCAGAAGAACTATCAAAGAAGTGATAAACATCTTGACACAGCTCTTCCTCTCTTTGGATGGCTTCTTCACTCTTCATTTTCTTCTTTTGTTCCCTCTCTCGGATTTGTTCTCTCTTCTTGGCATTAGCAATCTGCTTCTTTGTTTCTGAATAATCTATTGAACCCATTTGCATACTTCCTTGGCCTTCTGCCTTTGTCCTCTGTGCCTTTATAAATTCAAGCTCTAAAACAGGGATCTTCTTTTCACGAGGACAACCACAATCAATGTGGGAATTATTTTCTCTCTTACCTGAGTGAGAACAGTTGGATTCAGAACATAATTGTATGGAGCACTTGCAGGTCAAAATGTCAAACAGAGTATCAAGTGTGTGCAGAAATTCATTTTTCCTGGCCAAGTTTCCTTTACCAAGTGATGTTTCAACTGCTTTGTGCCATAATTTCGTTAGTTTTAGCTCAATAGTTCGACACTGATTAATCACAGGTGGTTTGAATAGTGCATTAGCTTTTGTCCATTGATGCAGAAGAGGGACTATCATGTCATTTATGAGTTCTTTATCTGTATAGTTCCTTCTGTCCTTTGCATTTTTTTCTCGAAGGAGTAACCCTAATCTTAGCATGTCTCTCACTGTTGGAAGTTCTGATACAGGAAGCTCCTTCCCTTTACCAACTAGCAGGCTCAAGTGGGTTGACAACTGACTTCTTGTCTTCAATTTTGACATCTTCACACTATCTGACAAATAGAAAAATATTTCAATGTTTCATAATTCAATTGTTGTTTCAAAAAATATCAATTTGTTTATCAAAAATGCTGTAACAGAAATAACATAATAATTTCTTAGAACATAATGTTTTATACAATGATATAAGTAACTGCGACAATCAATATGCCCTACTTACAATAATTAAAATGTAGAATTCGTCTGGTAGAGTAGGTGCAAGTGCAATGAGAGCAAACCACCGTCTATGATATCTAGAAGGAGAGTGAGCCGGGCGCCTTATCCTCACGCTTGGTACAAGTCAAAACAAGAATTAAACTGTCCCACACGGAGAGCCTGTTCATGTTCATGTTCTGACATGCATATTGTACACAAGCTATAGAACCATAAAATACTCCATAATCCATATGCTTACATGAGATTAGTTAATATCAAGTGAATAATTCTAATCAAGTCTCATTAATTTGTTGAAATACTGATATTTGAAACTTTAAGGTATAATTGATGTAGGTGAGGGTTATTTCAATTCATTTTTGTTTGCTAATCTCAAGTTTAGACATAAAGAGGCACAATATTTTGACTACCAAATTTGATTTTTAACATGTTGACAAAATTGACACACCCTAATATTGGAGACTATATTAATTGGAAGAAGCAGAAGAGGAGACAGGGCTGGGTGGGTCATCAATGTCGCTTTCTTCAGACAGGTTTATGTGCTGTGGAAACTTGCTGGTTGAAGGTATTGGTTCATCTTGAGGGAGTGAAGAGGCAGCACTGGTGGGGCGTGAGGAGACAGCACTGGGGGACTTCTTGAAATAGATGTCCAATTTAGACTGCACAGTTTGCTTTTTCTTTTCATTATAAATTTCTCTGTAGCAAGCAAGTGCATCTTGGATCATTCTGTCAACTTTGGCATAACGCTCATAATTTTGATCCATGCCATCAAACATTTGCATTCCTTTATTAATTGTAGCAAATGCCTCTGCCATATGTTTCACTGAAAACTTTTTGGGGGGTTCAGGTTCTTTTTCTACATTTTGTCTCTCTTCTTCCTCTGCAATTTTCTGTGCATCTAGTTCAATAAGATCCTCATTACTGAGCTCCTCTGCTACACTTTCAACCAACTGTCCAGCATCTTCATTATCAATTTCTAACTCCAGCTGTTTCCCTAACTCCACTATCTTGTTACTAATATCCGAAATAACTTCATTTTCATTAAATCCTTTGAAACTGTTCACATATCTTTTCAGGATTTTCTTCCATATTCCATTCATGCAATGTTTTGTAACCTGATCTCATGCTGTACTAATGTTCTTTATACATGACAAAACGTTGTACTCCTTCCAAAACTCTGAGCGTTTTCTCACCTTCAGTAGCAGCAACAGCCTGAGCGAAGGTCGTGCATAAATAATACGCTTTAAATGCAGCAATAGCACCTTGATCCACGGGTTGGATGATAGAGGTAGTGTTAGGTGGCATGTACACTACCTTAACATCAGGGTGCATGTCGTCCAGGTGTGGTGGGTGTCCTGGAGCATTATCCAAAAGCAGTAAAATCTTGAATGGAATCTGTTGTTGCAGACAATACTCCTTGGCTCGTGGAATGAAACAAGTCATGAACCAATCCTCAAACAGTATTAGGGTCATCCAGGCTCTCTTATTACTGCGATAAAACACTGGCAGTGTGTGTTTGCTGACATGTTTAAAAGCCCTGGGGTTCTCTGAATGATAGATCATGAAGGGCTTTAGCTTGAAACCAGCAACATTCCCCCCCAACAGAAGTGTAATTCTGTCCTTGAATGCCTTGAATCCGGGCATTGTTTTCGCCTCTTTGTGGATGTATGTCCGCTCAGGCATGCGCTTCCACAATAATCCAGTCTCATCCACATTGAATATTTGCTCAGGCAAATAATTCCCTTCCACAATCACATCATCTAACTCCTTAAAAGATTCGGCAGCACCAACATCGGCACTAGCTGCCTCTCCACTCACTTTTACATTGTGTAGACTGTAGCGTTTTTTAAATCTATCAAACCACCCATGACTTCCTGTAAAGGTTTGATCACATTCATCTCCTGCCTGCTCCTTTAGGCTTTGGAACAGGCTTCTTTCTTTAGCCTGTATTGTTAGAAGGCTTAAGGGTACACGCTTCTGTATCTGGTCTTCTATCCATATCACCAATAATTTTTCCATATCGTGAATAGGACCTTGTCTTCTCTTTGATATTACAGTCGGCCCTTAACATACGCGGGTTTAGCATACACGGACTTGCAAATACGCGGATTGCCCTGCCGGAGGAATATTCTGTATATTGAAGTAATTGAAGTACATTCAAATCGCGCGCCATTCAACCCGCGCGCGGCACCGAACACAGGACACCGCCCACTCCTGCAACCTCACACACACACGCATAGCTCTCCCTCACTCAGTCAGTCTCGCTGTAACCACGCTTGTGTTGACATCAGCATTGTAGTTGCAAAAATATTACATTTCCATGAATGTATTATATCAAGCACAGTATGAATAGAATATCACTAGTATAACAGTATTTTAACCGAAAACTATTAAAAAACGAGTAACATATCTTGAACATCAGAAGGTTAGGTAAAGTCTTTTGTTTTCATGTAGTTTATCCTAATTTACATTGAAATACAATACGTTTCAGCAAAACTACTATTTATTTCTGAGAATATGGAAATGTAATATTTTTGCTGAAATGACGTACGTATTACAGTGGAAAGTGACGAAAGCAATGACTCGCTTTCTTTCGTTCAAAAGATGTTACCGCAATCGCTTTTAGAATGGTTTTCAGTTAAAAAACTGTTGTATTACAATAATATTCTATCCTAATTCACTTGTGATGCAACAGTTTTTTTAACTGAAAATCATTCGAAAAGCGATTACGGTAACATCTTTTGAACGAAAGAAAGCGAGTCATTGTTTTCGTCACGATTTTATTCCACTTTCCACTGGAATACGTACGTCATTACAGCAAAAATATTACATTTCCGTGAATGCATTATATCAAGCACAGTATGAATAGAATATCATTGTAATATAACAGTATTTTAACCGAAAACTATTATAAAAACGAGTAACATCTCTTGAACATCGGAAGGTTAGGTAAAGTCTTTTGTTTTCGTCATGTATTTTATCCTATTTTACATTGAAATACATCACGTTTCAGCAAAACTACTATTTATTTCTGTGAATATATTCATTCAGGCGCAGTTTAGGTAAAATATACATGTGATGTAACATTTTTTTAACTGAAAATGATTCGAAAAACACTTACCCTCTAGCCCTGTTCAAGGAAAGACTGGGAGGAGCTGTTTGGTGTTGAAGACGATGACAAGGAAAATGATTTTGATGGATTTTAATGAAAATATTCAGAAATATGGTATCGTAGTATTTATTCAAGTGAATTAGAATAGAATATTATTGTAATACAACAGTAGTGACGATGTGGAGGAGGCGGAGGGATAGAGCGGGGAGGAGGTGACTGGTGGGAGCAGGGACGAGTGGAGATGCCAGCCAGTACATTACAGGTGTATTAATTGTTTTTATAGCTATTTTTGCATTTTAATATTAAATACTGTACATTACGTTTCAACAAAACTTCCATTTATTTCTGAGAACATGGAAATGTAATATTTTTGCTGAAATGATGTAAGTTTTACAGTGGAAAGTGGGATAAAATTGTGACGAAAGCAATGACTTTCTCTTTCTTTCGTTCAAAAGATGTTACCATAATCGCTTTTCGAATGGTTTTCAGTTGTGGGATTATAAGGCTAATGATAGGATAGAATATTATTGTAATACAGTACGAGTACAACAGTTTTTTAACTGAAAACCATTCGAAAAGCGATTACGGTAAAATCTTTTGAACAACGAAAGAAAGCAAAATTCATTGCTTTCGTCATGATTTTATCCCTTTTTCCACTGTAATATGTACGTCATTCCAGCAAAAATATTACATTTCCTTATTTATTTCCGAGAATATATTCATTCAGTCATAGTTAAGGTAAAATATTCTTGTGATGTAATATTTTAATGAAAATACGGTATCGTAGTTTTCTTTTATTTCAAATTTAATTAACAAAGGTTGATGTTTCAAATGTAATGAACAAAAATTTATGTACAGTATCTATAAATAAACTTTAACAAATGAATACTTAATAAATGAATACTTTGTTTTACATCGTCCTGTGCTACCATACCATGGATTTGGCTACTTTGGGCTTGCTATGATGACGCAAGAGATCTGCCCTGGCAACTGTACCGACACTCACAGCTGGTGGTGCGTTGGTGCATCGTTTCCATTGTTTACTGGTCGTTACTGGTAAATATTTTTCAACCTAACGAAACTATTACCCGTTTAGAGGTCGACCCCCAATTTTTTGCCAAATAATTTGGTCTTAAAACTCAACTACGCACAGGTATATATGGTAAATAAGGACATGGGGGGGGCCAGGGTTTTTTTTTGGGGGGGGGCGAGCAAAAATACGCGGATTTTTAACATCCACGGGTATCTCTGTTACGTAACCCCCGCGTATGTTAAGGGCCGACTGTATAGTTCCCTTTATAGGTGTTGTTCCTTTCACTACTTCACGAATACGTTCCTTGTCCTTCAGAATAGTGGATATAGTTGAGTGTGAGAAACCTAGGTCGCGTGAGATTGTTGCTACTGTTTTTCCATTCTCATGCTGTGTTATTATCTTCATTTCATCTCAAAAGTAATTGCCTGTCTCCTTTTCTTTGGAGCACCACCAGCACTCTCACTTTTACGCTTTCCAATCATTATAAAGTCAATTAAATAGGATAATAACGAAAGTTCACAGCGCGATCAGAATAAAATACGATAGCCAAACACCAACTAAGCGCTCCACTGAGTGAATGTACCCACGGGGCGACCCGAGACGCGCCACCCTCTCGCCCGGGACGGAAACGTTTCGGTATAGAAAATGCGCTCATCATTTGAAAATATTTTTGGTCACGACGGTCGCAGTCGTATGTCCCGACTGACGTACGGTCAGAGCAGGTCGTAAGTACCAGTGGACGTAAGTCCATGTGGTCGTAAGTCGGGGAGCACCTGTATGTTAAATAATTGTTAAAATGACTAAAAAAATTAATATAAGACTTTTAAAATTGTTGAATAGTACAAATTTCTTGATATTTACCAAAATAGTAAGGAATTTAAGCCCTAGAACCGATTACTGTATTGGCGGACTAATACTATAGCTAGTGTGCAAGCGAAAACATGTTGGGGGCCGCTCGTAAGGAATTCGTTAATCGAGGGAATGCTCGTTAACCGAAGTTAAGAATCTTATGGAAGGTAATTCGTAAACCGAAATTTCGTTAACCAAGGGATCACTGTATATATACAGAGGTATGTATTACCCCGCTTTACGCGGTTTCACTTTCTGCGTTTTCTCATTTACGCGGTGCCTCGCCAGAACCTAACTTTCACTTTCCGCGGCTCATCTACCCATATACGCACAGAGTGTCCGGCTCGACGCTATTTTTAGATTCGCCCCACCCGCATGCTCCCGCCTCCTCCCTCCTACGCCTCCGCCTGGCCAAGCCGCGCGGTAAGGTTGCGCAGTGCATGTCTCTGTTGCGTTATCACTGACGTCATATGACGTATCGGACTGTGATTGGCCATGCATTCCTACCTCCCTCCGCTGCTAGCTGTAATTGGTTTAAAGTAATATGACGTGTCCACCCGGGGTAGGGAGGGAGGGAGGAAAGACGACGCTTGACCTAGCCGCGGCAGTTTCATCCCTCCAGGCCACATCGTGTATACGTGCATCCATTGTTCTGTGAAATGGCTTCCGCCGGACCACCGCCACCATAGAGAAACCTTTCCTTACCTGGACCCAGCCGCCCTAAGCCAAAGAAGATACGACGTTCCCTAAGCTACGAAGTGAAATACCAGATAATTCAAGATTTGGAGGAAGGAACACGTCAAGTTGATCTCGCACGCAAGCATGGAGTCAACGAATCTACGATTCGTACTATTAAGAAGGATGCAGCCAATATCAAAGAGCACATGAGAATCACAAAGTCTGCAGGTGCTTCAATGATTAAGTATTGCCAGAACAAGGTGCTGCTAAAGGTGGAAAATTTGATGGTGAGTTACTTGATTCGTCAGGCGCGACGCAACATGGCGGTGGACACGCGATCCGTTCAAGAGTACGCACGTGAACTGTACGCAGCAGTGTCACGTTAGATGGGAATTGCAGAGCACAAACCCTTCAATGCTTCCTCTGGTTGGCTGCATAGGTTTAAGAAGAGGAACAAGATCACCAACATCAACATTGGTGGTGAAGAAGCGAGTGCTGACCGTGTGGCGGCAAGAGATTTTCCTCCGTTCTTACGTGAGGTTATGGAGGAAGGGCAGTACACTGACGACCAGGTGTTCAACATGGATGAATCCGGCCTATTTTGGAAAAAGCTGCCTACCAAGACCTTTGTTGTCCAGTCTGCCAGCAAGGTTCGGGGTCGGAAGTTGCAGAAGGAGCGCATCACCGTCCTCTTTACCACCAATGCCTCCGGTACCTGTAAACCAAAGTTATCGGTGATTCACACAGCCCGCAAGCCGCACGCCTACAAGAACGTGGACATGAGCAAGATTATTGTCCACTGGCTGACCGCACGCAGGGCGTGGATGTTCTCTGCTCTGTCACTCGCCTGGTTTGATGACTGTTTCATTCCCGACGTGAAGAAATTCTGCAAGCAAAAAAATGTTCCATTCAAGATTTTGTTGCTCCATAACAATGCACCAGGACACTCGCCCCTACTTGTGGATCGTCACCCCAACGTAAAAGTGGTCTTCCTTCCTCCCAACACTACGTCATTAATCCAGCCCATGGACCAGGAGTTGATCTGCAATGTTAAAGCTGCATACTCGGCAAAGAAATTCAAGCTCCTGAACGACTGTACCAACACCAAGGATGAGTTGCGTAAGCTGGGTGACACCGACAGCGAGGGTAAAAGCGACGAGGATAAGGAACAAGAGGTGGTGACTCAAGAAGTTCTCGTCAAACAGTTTTGGAAGAAATTTAACGTCAAACAAGCTGTAGACTTCTCGGTGGAGGCATGGGATCAGCTGTCTATAGCTACGATTCGTCATGCATGGAGGCATGTGTTGCATGGCATACCAGGTGAGAGGCGGAGTCAACCTGTGACTGGTGAGGTTCAGTCTGTGACAGTGGCATTGGACCTTGCAAGAGAAGCTGCGCACAGTATTACAGCTGAAGGGTTCTCCGAGAGCACCAACGAAGACATCCTGGAGGTGATCAGAGATCCTGAAATGACTGCCGACGAGATGTTGGAAGATGATAACGTTAGTGAAGAGGAAGGTGGTGCGTCAATCCCAGAAGAACACAAATTAACGCATAGTAATATTAAGGGTGCCATCGAGTGTGCAGAAAAATTACAGCTCTTCCTTTCCAACGACCATGACGATGACCGCTATGAAGTTTTCCATACCCGGCTGGTGCAGGCTATGGAGCCGTACATCAAGGTGTATCAAGACAACATCAACACTAGCCGTCAAAAAAGCATTACCGAGTTCTTTGCCCGCAAACCCACCACAGCCAGCCAGAGCCAGTGATAGTTACAGTGAAGGTGAAGGTGAGTTTGAGGGATTTGTCAGGGAGGCCCTGACAACTATAACGGATAGTGATGGTGATTCACCTGGTGATGGTGATTCACCTGAGGGCCAGTAATCTGCCCTCTGCCTCGGAACCAGCCTCCATCCCCGTACGCCGACCCATCTCTTCTACTAACGTAAGTGTTCAACCTAACTTTTAGTTTTCCTAACCTAACCTTTATTTTTCTTAACTTAACCTTTATTTTTCCTAACCTAACCTCTTCTATATTACTTGTATGTGCATACCATCATAAAGTTAAGATAAAATTTTTACTACAGCATAGTTGTGTGTTGTCAAAAAGTGGAGTTTGGGGGTCGGGCCAGTCTCTATTGGAATTAATCCCATTAATCCCATATGTCCTGTTGTTCACTTTACGCGGATTTCACTTTCCGCGGTACCCTGTGGGTTCAATTGACCGCGTAAATCGGGGTACTATATATATATATATATATATATATATATATATATATATATATATATATATATATATATATATATATATATATATATATATATATATATATATATATATATATATATATATATACACACACAGTGGTCCCTCGGTTAACGAGATTTCGGTTAACGAGTTACCTTCCATAAGATTCTTAACTTCGGTTAACGAGCAATCCCTCGATTAACGAGTTTCTTACGAGCCAACCTGAACATGATTTCGCTTGCATTTGGCGGTCCACCAGCTGTAGTATTAGTCCGCCAATACAGTAATCGGTTCTAGGGCTTAAATTCCTTACCATTTTAGCAAATATCAAGAAGTTTATACTATTCAATAATTTTAAAAGTTTAATATTAAATTTTTTACTCATTTTAACAATTATTGAACATAATTGAAGGTAATGAAACTAGTTTTATGCGTGCCATCCAGCCTCTCAACACACCATACAGGCGTCAGTCTTTGTATCTTTTCAGTGGAGGTAACATCTTGCTTGAGACTCTCTTCAACTAAATGCTTTTTTTCTGTTTTTGCAAGCAAATTATTGGTCATTTTGAAATTTATTTTACATATTGACAATATATAATGCAGTGCAGTGTTGATTTAAAGAAAATAATCTTGAATTGCACCAAGAGAACTAAAATTTTATGGGTGAAATGGCACCATGGGGTGACTTCTCTTCCACCCCAATGCCTTCTCTTCTCCCTTCTCCTCCCCCCATTCTAATTCCCATCATCATCATCATCCAGGAGCCTTCTACATACACACCTCAAAGTAAGTGTACTTTTCTACCTTTTTTGTTGAATTTAGGCAATTTTCGGTGAGCTGGAACCAATTACCCAAAACCCATTAAATCAATGGTTTCGGTTAACCAGTTTTTCGGTTAACGAGCATACATACATACATACATACATACATACATACATACATACATATACAGTATTACCCCGCTTTACGAGGTTTCACTTAATGCGATTTCTCATATATGCGGTGCCTTGCCAGAACCGAACTTTCACTTAACGCTGTTCATTTACCCATATACAGTAAAAGTCCAAAAATCCGGATGCCAGAAATCCGGACCACCCGAGAATCCGGACTTTTCGAAAACGTTTTTTTTTTTAGCGGGCTTTTGTGTGTATGTGCGCATGCGTGAGCGCCACAGCTGCACAGCGACAACAAGCAACCACGTGGTCGCCACTTTAAAACGAGCAATCAAACTGTGACAACATACCGTATATACTCGTCTAAAACCCCCTCCCCCTCGTTTATTGTCGACCCGGATTTTTTAACCAAGAAATCGTTAATTTATGATATTCCTCATTTATAGTTCGACCCATGTTTTTTAGGGTAATGGAACAACAAAACCTCCAGTAAACATGCTCTACGTCCTATAAACTGAGGCTCGCCGTGCCTGAAACACGAGTGCCAAAGGCAAATTGTTTATCATTTATTATTACGACACTTTACACTGAAACGCGAGTAGTTTCAACAAAACTATTGTATATTTCCATTCAAGTATTTATTCAAGTCAATTAGGAGGCAATATTATTGTAATACAACAGTTTTTTAACTAAACCATTCGAAAAGCGATTATGGTAACATCTTTTGAACGAAAGAAAGCGAAAGTCATTGTTTTCGTCACGATTTTATCCCACTTTCCACTGTAATACGTACGTAATTTCAGCAAAAATATTACATTTCCGTGAATGTGTTATATCAAGCACAGTATGAATAGAATATCATTGTAATATAACAGAATTTTAACCGAAAACTATTAAAAAAACGAGTAACATCTCAAGAACATCGGAAGCTTAGGTAAAACATCGGAAGCTTAGGTAAAGTCTTTTGTTTTCATCGTGTATTTAATCCTATTTTACATTGAAATACATCACCTTTCAGCAAAACTACTATTTATTTCCGAGAATATATTCATTCAGGCGCAGTTTAGGTAAAATATACGTGTGATGTAATAGTTTTTTAACTGAAAACGATTCGAAAAACACGTACCCTCTAGCCCTATTCAAGGAGAGGACTGGGAGAAGCTGTTTGGTGCTGCAGACAATGACAAGGAAAATGATTTCTATGGATTTTAATGAAAATATTCAGGAATATGGTATCATAGTATTTATTCAAGTCAATTAGGATAGAATATTATTGTAATACAACAGCTTTTTAACTGATATCCATTCGAAAAGCGATTACGGTAACATCTTTTGAACGAAAGAAAGCGAAAGTCATTGTTTTCGTCACGATTTTATCACACTTTCCACTGTAATACGTACGTCATTTCAGCTAAAATATTACATTTCCGTGAATGCATTACATCAAGCACAGTATGAATAGAATACCATTGAAATATAATAATATTTTGAGTCCTACTCTTTCCATTTACAGAGTACTGTACAAGCCCATAATAATGGCTCCTAAAGTAGATAAACTTCGTTGTGTGAAGAGAAAGAAGAACACGTTGAAATTGAGTGACAAACTTGAAATAATTAAGAAACTAGAACGTGGTGTGAGCAATACTGTTCTAATGGAAACATACGACATTGGAAAGTCTACAATTTATGATATAAAAAAGGCAAAGAATAAAATTCTAGAATTCACAGCTTTTTCATTAAAACTGCTCGTTTTGATAAATGAAGCATGCTATATTTGCTAATGAATAAACTATCAAAATGCACCTGTTCATCTCTTCTTTATTCCTCCTTAAATTTGAATTTTAAAAGTACTGCCTGAGAATCCGGAAAATCCGGACCGACCCAATCCCCAAGCAGTCCGGATTTTTGGACTTCTACTGTGATGAAAGTATAATTTTTTTTTTTTTTTCTAGCTCATAAAAATTCAGACAAATTACCCGGCCAGAATATAATTTACATTGCTGGAATTCTTACATTATGATGATTTTTGAATATAAACATCATAGATTTTGCATTAGACATAAAATTTTTAGATATAATGTTTACTCTGAGTAAATATGTTATCTTATGTGCAAAATATATGACATTTATATTTAAATATTCCTGGTCTTACAAAGGAATCAGCAATGTCAATTATATTATCCTAACTTTAGTTTGAGGTATTATTTATTATTAGAAGGTAAATATTCGGGTTTCCCACACATCTGGTAGGGAAGGCCGACCGACCATCTGTACAGTGTGAAGAATATATATTTTAATTAACTAAGATATTTGTTTTAACTCATAAAATTCATACAAATTTGGGCAGAATATAATTTACATTGCTGGAATTCTTACAATTTGATGATCATTTTGAATATAAACATCATAGAATTTTGCAGTGACCCATTGGAATTTTAGACAAGCTTAATAATATTGTCCTACGTATCACATTCAAAATTGAAGAAAATAAATGAATCCCTTCCATTTCTTGATATGCTAATCATGAAATGGCCAAACATAAATTTAAAATTATCACTAGGCTGACACAGCAGTTTCATTCACTTTTATCCAATCACAGTCTACCAAAATGTCAGTTTTCTGCTATGTTCCTAAGATGTCTTTCACGTTTTGTGACTCTGAATTTATTGATGATGAATTCTTACATTAGATTCCTATTGCACAGAAACTTGGGTACCCTTCTGTGTTTGTTGATCGATTTAGCTTAAAAATAAAAAATCCTTTCATTCCTCTCAAACCAGACAAGTTCTTACACTTAAGAATATTTTGACTCTGCCCTTTTGATGAATTTGTCGTTAACGTTAGGTCCCTCAAGCTTCTAAATATTAATGTTGTTTTCAAGTATGACTCAACCATTCCAATATGTTAATAAGGAATAGCCCAAGTTTGGAGATGTAAATGGAAGTGTGTATTGTATTCCATGTAGCAAATGTAATTGTAATTATGTAGGTCAGACAGGAAAAAACACTGCAGCTCAGAATCAAACAACATAAGTATAATATCAGAACTGCATCTGAAAGCAGTGCCTTGTTCGTTCATGTTGGAAAATAATCACCCCATTGCTTGGGAAAAAACTTGAAGTATTCAAATCATCTTGTGTCACAAAGACTTCTGGTTGAGCCTTTAAGATTAAGGAATTAAAATCAATAAACCTTAGTGATGGTCCAGATTCAAAACTGATAATATGTTACATAAATTTTTTGTCAGTGGCCCAAGGTTAAAAATGCTTTGAAAACCTTTGATCTTGATGTATGATAGTTATTTTGTGGGTCCTTTTTTCTGACCTGACCTGTCTAGTCACGTCATCACCCTTCTCTTAAGCTCCTCTCACGTGTATATTTGGTGTGGGATTAGTGGATGTCATCATGACCTGACCTCATGTTTTTAGGTCACCCTGTATATTTAAACCTCTCTCGTCCATGTAATCCAGTTGCCTCCTGAAGATGTCTTAGACCAAAAAGCTAAAATTACTCCGTTGTTTCCATTTTCCATGTGATTTTATCAAGATTTATCTTATCCACGTTTCATTGTGGATTTACATGATATATATATATATATATATATATATATATATATATATATATATATATATATATATATATATATATATATATATATATATATATATATATATATATTATAAAGGAAAGAAAAACACAGGACCAAAGCGCTTCGTGTAATTCACATCTTCAGAGTTGATCAGAACTAGTCTGTACTCACCCTGAAGATGTGGTGCAAACAGAAACAATCATTCATGGTATAATACTGAATCCTGCAATTGATTTACTTGCATGTATATATATGTATATATATATATATATATATATATATATATATATATATATATATATATATATATATATATATATATATATATATATATATATATATATATATATATATATATATATATATATATATATATATATATATATATATATATATATATATATATATATATATATATATATATATATATATACATACACACACACACACAGTCTCACGGAATGTGAGGCCGTGTGCTGAAAATATTGATATTATGATTATGTTATAAATAAGTCAAGTAACACTTACTACTTCAATTAATACTTTGTAGTGTTTCCTCTGCACTTCAGACAGTCTTTAGCTACAGAACACCGTCAACAGAAGAAGTCAGGTGTAAATTAATCCAGGTATCCTTGATGGCTGCCTCCAGCCAGGATTGATGATGTCAGCGTCGCTCAGCGGCAACAATGGACCAAAAAATTTTCTATTGGAGTTAAGATCTGGGCTACTGCCAGGCCAGTCATTAAAAAGAAAGGTACCTCACAGTCTTTGAGCCACTGTAGACACATTTAGCGATAGTGGCATGGGGCACACGTCACCATGAAAAGGCTTGCCTTAGCTTTATCAAATGATTCAGGTAAAATCACTGAGCAGTTCAAGATAGTTGTACTGATTCATCATCTGATTTCTAGGAGGATTACTAGTTCACCAACACCATGTCGCAAAGGAAGCCCCAAACCATAAGCAGGCAGGTGCGTAACAGTCTTTACAGTGTACTGTGGGAGGTGTGTGTAGTGGGCGTCTCCCTACCTGCGTATCCGCATTCCAGTGCGACAGTATCCTAGCAACCAAGCAGGCGGCCCAGGGAGGCGATCACCGGATGCCACAGTATCCTAGCAACCAGCCACCTACTCGTCTTCCCTACCAGTCAAAGCGGTGAGTTCCCACGGTTACCCGGCTGCTGTGTACCAGCCTGTCTCTCCAGAGATTCATTCTGGCCTCAGTTCCTGAACCGCAACACCTCCTCCTCCCGCTGCCTCGGCCCTCACCTCCTCCGCCTGCCCTGGCGGTCCTACACTCCCTTGGCCGAGCATGGCGACCCCAGCGTCCTTCTCCTGGCGTCCTCACCAGCCAGCTCTCTTATTCTACTCTCTTCTGAACAACAAGACCTCCTCCAAGCAAGCTCCTCGTTGTCCAGCTCTCATTCAACCTGGAGGCAGGCAAACAACATCTTCTCCGCCAGCTCCTCTCCTCCTTCAACAGCCCTACTCACCCGGCAGTATACAGCAGCTCCTCACCACGGCATCCAACCAGACTGTCTTTCATATAATTTTATTATAGAAACCACCATAAGTTCCATCCATCCATCCTAGTGCAACATAATATCACGAACCCTACGTATGTCGTCTCAGTGGGGGCGGTACCTCCCATCACTACTCCCAGTCACAAGCGTAGCCTCGTCGGGACCACAATACACTTTTCCAGGACTCTAAATCCCATACTTCATATTTCTTGCAAAAATTTCACTATTTTCCTTCTGTCTCTTTGTCAACAGAGGTTCTGGCCCGAACGAAAGCTCTTAATCCCAGGTCATCATGCAGGACTTGTTGAACACAGCATAACGGGCGTGACTCAAAAGGCGGGTTTTCTCTCTTTTCACTTCACGTGCTGTGAGTAGAGGGATTGGACCGAACTTGTCGAGAAATAACCTTAAGTGTCTGTGGAGACAATAATTTAGGCCTACCAGACTTAGGTAATGGAGCTGATAACTTGTCCTCTCAAAGATCGCAGAAGCGTTTGACTAGATTTTAACAACTCGTAATGCCACACCAGTCTCAGGCGAAATTTAGGTACATGGTTCGATTTGTACAATGCAATCACTGCTGCCATGTCGTCTCTTTTAGTAACCTCCTGGACATCTCTGATGGTCACTATGTCGAGGTTAATGCACCTTAAACAACAAAACATGGCCACATGGCGCAGGAACCTGCACAATAAATCTTCCTCACAGTTGCCAGAGGCACACTAACTACAAGCAAATGACGTGTTCTCAGTTGCCAAATGTCACCACTTGCCAACAAACCAAAGCGTTTTGACATCTCGCATCCCAGGACACTTCACAACATATGATCTTATTTTTTATCTGCATTATTATTATTATTACAGGGTATTAAATTTTTGCCCCTCAGGCTAATGTGGGTCAGTGACCTATGCGGGTGGGCTAATCCCCATAAAAAAACAAAGCCGCAAAATTAAGTTTTGTTTACATCTGACCGTTCTGCTCTCTCTCTCTCTCTCTGCTTGTCTATACAGTACAACATTTAACCCTTCAATATATATAGGCAGTAAATAAGTGTTGCTTTCATATTTATGTAGAGTAATAACGATATGTTTTCACATGTTCGCACTTACATCTGTGTAGTCTCACTTTTTCTTTACTATTAATGGTTAGCTACTTATATTCCATTATTACATTAAATAACATTACTTCAAACAGGCATATCAATTATTTTACATTAATTTTACTACAGCTACAATCAGGGTCTTATTTTCTTCAGTTTTATACAGGTTGACAACCCTTTATCCGATTCGAAACCAAAAAGCTCTGAAAACCGAAATTTTTGTGGAGCAAAAGTTTTTTTTTTTTTATAAACATGGATTAGCCCACCCAGGCATAGTTCAGTGACCCACATCGGGGCCTGGGACAAAAATGTAATATCAGTAATTCAGTAATACTACTTATAAAATTTTTTAACAAATACAAATTTTAATTAAAAAACACCCAAATAAAATTATAATAATAATAATAATAAAATTTATAATAATAACAATAATACTGTACAGTAAGAAGCAGTGAAAATTTGCTCAAAGCTGCACCTCTTCAGGCATTGTTCTTATACATATCTAAGACTCCATGCCAAATTTGAAGCTGTTATATGGGGTTTAGTCTACGTCAATTTCTACTGAAATTTTTAAATTTACACAGTACTAACGAAACAGCCGCTTCTTGGCGTGC
>NW_024757438.1:0-12604 GCF_018991925.1 Homarus americanus | reverse complement strand
GAAGAGAGGACAAGGAAGGAGGAGAGAGTGACAAGGGAAGGAGAAGAGAGTGACAAGGGAAGAAGGAGAGAGGACAAGGGAAGGAGGAGAGAGTGACAAGGGAAGGAGGAGAGAGGACAAGGGAAGGAGAAGAGAGGACAAGGAAGGAGGGAGAGAGGACAAGGAAGGAGAAGAGAGTGACAAGGAAGAAGGAGAGAGGACAAGGGAAGGAGGAGAGGACAAGGGAAGGAGGAGAGGACAAGGGAAGGAGAAGAGAGGACAAGGAAGGAGGAGAGAGTGACAAGGAAGGAGAAGAGAGGACAAGGAAGGAGGAGAGAGGACAAGGGAAGGAGAAGAGAGGACAAGGGAAGGAGGAGAGAGGACAAGGGAAGGAGGAGAGAGGACAAGGGAAGGAGAAGAGAGGACAAGGGAAGGAGAAGAGAGTGACAAGGAAGGAGAAGAGGAGGACAAGGGAAGGAGAAGAGAGGACAAGGGAAGGAAGAGAGTGACAAGGAAGGAGGAGAGAGTGACAAGGGAAGGAGAAGAAGAGAGGACAAGGGGAAGAGAAGAGAGTGACAAGGAAGGAGGAGAGAGTGACAAGGGAAGGAGGAGAGAGTGACAAGGAAGGAGAAGAGAGGACAAGGGAAGGAGGGAGAGGACAAGGGAAGGAGGAGAGGAGGACAAGGGAAGGAGAAGAGAGTGACAAGGGAAGGAGGAGAGAGGACAAGGGAAGGAGAAGAGAGTGACAAGGAAGGAGAAGAGAGGACAAGGAAGGAGGAGAGAGGAAGGGAAGGAGAAGAGAGGACAAGGGAAGGAGGGAGAGAGTGACAAGGAAGGAGGAGAGAGGACAAGGGAAGGAGAAGAGAGGACAAGGAAGGAGAAGAGAGGACAAGGAAGGAGAAGAGAGTGACAAGGGAAGGAGGAGAGGACAAGGAAGGAGAAGAGAGGACAAGGGAAGGAGGAGAAGTGACAAGGAAGGAGAAGAGTGACAAGGGGAGAAGAGAGGACAAGGGAGAGAGGAAGTGAAGGGAAGGAAGAGAGAGAGTGAAGGGAAGGAGGAGGACAAGGAAGGAGGAGAGGACAAGGGAAGGAGAAGAGAGCAGGAGAAGAGAGGACAAGGAAGGAGGGAAGAGAAGGGGAAGGAGAGAGTGACAAGGAAGGAGAAGAGAGTGACAAGGAAGGAGAAGAGAGTGACAAGGGAAGGAAGAGAGGACAGGGAAGAGAAGAGAGGACAAGGAAGGAGAAGAGAGGACAAGGGAAGGAGGAGAGAGTGACAAGAAGGAGAGGAAGGGAAGGAAGAGAGGACAAGGGAAGGAGAGAGAGGACAAGGGAAGGAAGGGAGAGAGGACAAGGGAGAAGAGAGAGTGACAAGGGAAGAAGGAGAGAGTGACAAGGGAAGGAGGAGAGAGTGACAAGGGAAGGAGGAGAGAGGACAAGGAAGGAGGAGAGAGTGACAAGGAAGGAGAAGAGAGTGACAAGGAAGGAGAAGAGAGGACAGAAGAGGAGTGACAGGAAGGAGGAGAGAGTGACAAGGGAAGGAGGAGAGAGTGACAAGGGAAGGAAGAGGAGAGAGAGAGAGAGTGAGAAGGGAAGGAAGAGGAGAGAGAGAGAGAGAGAGAGAAGGGAAAGAGAATAGAGATAAAGAGAGACAAAAGAAATAAGGAATAAAAATGAGGAAATATAGGCAGGTGCTCACAACACCTGCACCCGTCACCAGGTGAGGCTGGCGGCGGTACACCTGTCAGAGGAAAATAGAGCACATGAGTTTTATATTTCCTGGGAAACTAAAATAACATTATTTATCCAAGGTTTCTGTCTGTCTGTCTGTATAAATGAATATATTTCTGTCTATTTTCGTCCATTTCTTCCTCTGATATCGACGCCTTCAAAGATTCTGGATGTCGCTCCTCTGTCATATTCCTCCTCGTCCTCTTCCTCTCCTCCTCCCTCCTTCCCTCCTCCTCCCCCTCCTTCTCCTCCTCCTCCTCCCTCTTCTTAGGTCTTACAAAACTCAAAAGCTGGTCTTATTGAGCTCCAGATGGTTCCTGTGGGGGGAGGAGGAGGTGGAAGAGGGAGGAAAGACCGGGAAGGGAGAGGAGAAGAAGGGGCAGTAATGGGAGGTGGGAAGGGAGAGAGAGAGAGAGAGAGAGAGAGAGAGAGAGAGAGAGAGAGAGAGAGAGAGAGTTAATATAATTTTTTCCTCGACTTTTCTCACTTTCTTTTCCCTTTAAGACTTACGTCACAAAGAGCCACGTGACCCTGAACTGTCAACGTGACCTGTGACGTGACCTGTTCAACGTGACCTAACAACGTGACCTGCGACGTGACCTGTGACTAGAGCGTTATCATGGTATTGTCACAGGTATATCATATTGTCACATGTATATCATGGTATTGTCACATGTATATCATATTGTCACATGTATATCATGATATTGTCACATGTATATCATATTGTCACAGGTATATCATGGTATTGTCACTGTATATCATGGTATTGTCACAGGTATATCATATTGTCACATGTATATCATGATATTGTCACATGTATCATCGGTATTGTCACAAGCATATCATGGTATTGTCACATGTATATCATGTTATTGTCACCGTATATCACGGTATTGTCACAAGTATATCATGGCATTGTCACATGTATATCATGTTATTGTCACCGTATATCGCGGTGCTGTCACCGTATATCATGGCATTGTCACAAGTATATCATGGTATTGTCACAAGTATATCAGCGGTATTGTCACAGTATATCGCGGTATTGTCACATGTATATCGCGTTATTGTCACTGTATATCATGGTATTGTCACAAGTATATCACGGTATTGTCACCGTATATCATGGTATTGTCACTGTATATCATGGCATTGTCACATGTATACTCACGGTATTGTCACTGTATATCGCGGTATTGTCACATGTATATAATGGTATTGTCACTGTATATCACGGTATTGTCACTGTATATCATGGCATTGTCACATGTATATCACGGTATTGTCACTGTATAACGCATTACCGCCACGTAATCGCGGTATTGTCGCTACATCGCGGTATTGTCACAGGTATATCATGGTATTGTCACAGGTATATCATGGTATTGTCACAAGTATATCATGGTATTGTCACATGTATATCATGGTATTGTCACATGTATATCATGGTATTGTCACATGTATATCATGGTATTGTCACAGGTATATCATGGTAAGGTGCTAGTCATCCGCTGACCTTCATTCGAGTGTCATGTAAGCGCCGTGACCTTTGGCTCGGCACTAGTGGCTCTCTGCTGTAAACAATTATCTCACTTCATTTGTTTTTATCTCTGCCGCTTGGCCTGGTGACTCAGAGGGGGTGGGGGAGAAGGAGGGGGGAGGGGGGGGGGAGATGAGGGGGTGGGGAGAAGGAGGGGTGGGGGGTGGAGCATGAGGGGTGGGGGGGGGGAGAAGGAGGGGGTGGGGGGGGAGAAGGAGGGGGAGGGTGTGAGGAGAAAGAAGCGGAGGGGTGAAGGGAGGGAGGGGTGAGGAGAGGGGGTAGAGGTAAGGGTCTTCTCACCTGAGGCTGCTGCTATACACCTGCAGTAATTAACTCTGGAATCACCTGTGTAGATACGCATCATCACCCTCTGAGCTTATTTCACCTGATGATTTAAAACCCCTAACGCTACCAGGATTTAGGTTGGGTTAGATTAGGTTAGGTTAGGTTTGCGTTTAGTTACGTTATATTAGGTTATAATATTGCTATGTTATGTTTAGATACCGTAAAGAAGAACAACCAGGAAAAATCCTCTCTGAGTGGCCTATCAAACCTTGTTAGTAAACATTAAAAAAATATCCTCAGTGAGTGGTTGTTTAATCTTGGTAAAAACATACGAAAAATAAAAGTCAATTGAGCAACTGTCCATTCAACCATAGTAACCCTTAAGGCTTTGTGGTGGCGAGAGAGAGAGAGAGAGAGAGAGAGTCATATGGTATTTAAAGTTACCTCATAAAAACCTAGTGAGACTTTGTGAGGACGGAGGGAAAGTTGTCTCACTCAGCCACCTTAGTGTAGCAACAACAACAACAGCTGGTGGTGGTGGCGGCGTGAAGCGTAACAAAATAACATTAAACTCTTTATATTTTTCTCTGATTCACTAGTATGGTCGTGTGTGTTGGGAGGGAGAAGGGGTAAGGGAGGGAGAAGGGGTAAGGGAGGGAGAAGGGGTAAGGGAGGGAGAAGGGGTAAGGGAGGGGTACCTAGTGATATTAGGAGAGTATAAAAATAAATAATGAAAAAATAAGCTAATTACTATAAGTGGAGGAGACAAAGATGGGATAGGAAAAATAACACTGGTAACAATAACAACAACAACACCAACAACACCAACAACAACAACAACAACACCAACAACAACAACAACAACACCAACAACACCAACAACAACAACAACAACTCCTGTAGTCTAGCATAACGTGTGTCTAGTTTCTGTACTTGTCATTCTAACATACAACCATAAGAAAGCAGAGTATGCTTCATTATTATTGACGATGAAAGATATACACCGGTTATAGATGTACAGGTACATACTAATTTAGATATTGAAGTAGTTAGAACATAGCTGGCATAGATTACCTGCCGGTACATGGCTGTGTGGCACCTTAGGTCAGTTAGTGCATATACAAGGTTAGTGTTGGTAACTTGATACTAAATTTAAATGAACCTTGTTTTAACCAGTATATCTTCGTCACCCGTGGTTGAACAGGTCATGTATATTTATTATTACATATAACGTAAACCAACACCACACCACATAACTCTGCCAACCAAACCACCGTGTGTGTGTGTGTGTGTGTGTGTGTGAGCATCGAGGCTACCATTATCCATGAACAACTACGCTGATCAACATGTTACTTGCATGACACAAGATCTGTCGCGCAATACTAAGGTGCCCAACAAATGTAATAAACGCATTGGCGGGGCAATCCAGGTATAAGGACAGTCTTAAGACAAACCCGAAAAGGTGCCAAATTGACCCCCTCACCTGGGAGACGATTACTCCACACCGCAACGCTTGGAGGAGCACCACACGAGGTGTCAATACTTTCGAGTTAGCTCGACTGCATAACGAGGCAGAATAGCACCAACGCCGGAAAGACGCTGCCGCCGCCCCTCCCGCACTAGATGTAGCCCTCCACATGTGCAACATCTGTGATCGACCCTGCCGGTCCCGTATCGGCCTCTTTAGTCACCTCAGAACCCACCAACCTAGATGACATCCTTAATAACTCATATCATTGTATCATAGCTGGATGATCGTCATACTCGATTCCGAGTGACAGCAAAGTAGTCGTAGTAGAGAGTTGGTGAGAGTAGGAAGATGGAGGTGAGAGTAGGTGGGTCGCCATGAACTGTCTGAGGGAGAGTTGAGGGGAAGTCTCTCCCAAGGTCTGCCTCTCCTTCCCTGAGATGTAGGGAGGACACACACACACAGCCACCGGCTGCAACTCTATTAATAAACCGTTTATTATTATTATTATTTTTTTTACATACACACACACACACACACACACACACACATATTCATGGGAGAATCCATCAATAATAATAATAATAATAATAATAATAATAATAATAATAACAATAATAATAATAATAATAATAATAATAATAATAATAATAACAATAACAATAATAATAAATGTAATAATAATAATAATAATAATAATAATAATAATAATAATAATAATAATAATAACAATAATAATAATAATAATAATAATAATAATAATAATAATAACAATAACAATAATAATAAATGCTGTTGTTGTCGTTCTTGTTATTATTGTTGTATTTGACCGACTTGGGCGCCGCCTAGTGGATGGATTATGAACCAGCAGTACCCAGTAGTTCACACGTTATACACAACAAACCTTAAATAACACAATAAGGCCATTCTTTCTTATAACTGTTCCTCTCACACCCTATAACAAGTTGTAAGCATATAACAACCTTACTTTATTATCCATTTTATACGATTTTATATGTTAGTTGACGACATATATAAAAAAAATACCTCAGTTATATAGAATAATCTCACCTGCCTTACTTACCCTCATTGTTTTTGCTAATTAATAAACCAGGTAATACTGACGTCATATATAACTCATTAGAATATTACTATTTATTATAAGCTTTAAGAATTACAGTTAACGTGAAGATGTGTGGAGGCGTCGGTGGCCTGTGAGGTGGTGTACTGTATGAGTGTAGTGCTTGGTGTGTGTCTACGAGGCTGTTCGTCTAACATTCTATCTATCATTCTGTCTATCATTCTATCTATCCATCCGTCTCTCGATAATTTCCTAATCATACTCTTTCACAACCTCCCCCGAAAAGCGTATAGGTTACCTGGAGCTATTAATAACACACCTTGCGAAAAACTCTCCCCCTTCCCTCTTCTCCCCCCTCCCTCTTCCCCTCCCTCTTCCTCCCCCTCCCTCTTCTCCCCTCCCTCTTCTCCCCCTCCCTCTTCTCCCCTCCCTCTTCTCCCCTCCCTGTTCTCCCTTCCTCTTCTCCCCCCTCTTCTCCCCCCTCTTCTCCCCTCCCTCTTCTCCCCCCTCCCCCTTCTCCCCCTCCATCTTTTTGACAGTTCGATCGCCTGCGTTGATAATCACGAAATTAAATTACCCAACAATGAATGTATTTGACACGACAATGAAGGTCAGCATCATGTTGGGGTGAATAATGGTCACTTGATCATATCTTTTCGTTCAGTCAGTTGGGGTGGGGTCGATTGGTGCTTAGCATAGGAGGCGGAATTGGTGGACGGTGGGACTGGTAAGTGGTAGAATCTCTGCCGTCATATTGAGTGGCTTGAGTAGTCACAGTGAAAGAACCCTATACTCTTTCAGATTCTCTCTCTCTCTCTCTCTCCCTCTCCATATAGATCCGTTATGGAAGGTTCATATGTTACGGATCCTCGATACCAACGGAATTTTCTCCGTCCGTTAAATAGAGGTTT
Organism: Homarus americanus; assembly: GCF_018991925.1. Classification (NCBI taxonomy): domain Eukaryota; kingdom Metazoa; phylum Arthropoda; class Malacostraca; order Decapoda; family Nephropidae; genus Homarus; species Homarus americanus. The sequence continues at coordinate 5,609 of NW_024757438.1, read as the reverse complement.
CACTGTACTATTTATATTGTTTAGTATCCGTGATCATTGACATACATACATACATACATACATACATACATACATACATACACAAAGTCACTAAGGTTCAGGACACACATGAAAGAGCTCACCTTACCCAAACCAAATTCGTTGAAATTAAAGACAAAACAAAACATTAATTGGCGACCTGACCAGAGACGAGCCCATATTTGTGTTTTGACATAAAGATGAACTATTCCTCCTGACGATAGATAGATTGATAAATAGATAAATAGATGAATAAATAGATATTGAGGTCGCTATACGATGATATTGATATTATTATAAAACACACCAACAACACACACCAAAAAACCAACCCAAAACCACACAAAACACCACCCACAAAAAACTACGATGCTGCAATGCTGTATGTATGTGTCTGTCTGAACAATCTGTATGTCATGTATGCAATATGAACTGATATGTGTGAACTGTCTGTTTGCCTGTATTGTACAACAACCAACCGTAGTGACGTGTGTGTGTCTGTCTGTCTGTTTGCCTGTGTGTGTGTGTGTGTGTGTGTGTGTGTGTGTGTGTGTGTGTGTGTGTGTCTGTCTGTCTGTTTGCCTGTGTGTGTGTGTGTGTGTGTGTGTCTGTCTGTCTGGCTGTATGTGCCTGTGTGTGTGTGTGTGTGTGTGCGTGTGTGTCTGTACCAGCATGTATGTGTCTGCTCTGTTTGCTTACTGTGTGTGTGTGTGTGTGTGTGTGTGTGTGTGTGTGTGTGTGTGTCTGTCTGTCTGTCTGCAGATGATGATAGAATGTTAAAATAAATTGAATAATTATTATTGATTTTTTATTAATTGGGAATTATAAAGAAAAATTCATAAATGGTCGATGCGATCGAAGCGAATTTGCTGCTAGAAGGGTCAAACAGGAATCACTCCTAGCTTTCTCTCTTGGAAGGGAACAGTAAATCCAAGGTGTTACTTCAAGGTGTTATTCGGCATTACCCAAGGTCCAAAGTTATTCCTCGAAAGGTGTTACTCAAGGTGTTACTCCAGGTATCCTCCCAGGTGCTACTCCCCTAATAAAGAAACAGATCGAGTTATTGTATAAGAAACTTCAAAGTCCTTGTGTATATGAGTTACGGTTCAGACAGCCCTGGAGTATGGGAACAATGGCAGCGTGACAGGACACGCGCGGCTAATGAAAAAGTATTACTATATCGGCGAGGCGACCTTGAAGGCACCTCAGCGAACAAGAAAAAGCTATGACCATATCAGGCGGTGACCTCGGTTACGAGAAAATGTTGCCAAGAGAGACAATCGACCTCGCCTTCAGGGTAAACTCCCCTGAGGGAGGCGAGGCAGCAGGTAGGTCCTCCTCCACAGCCAATTCTCACTGTTAACTTCGTGCTGTACTCATTATAATTTCTGTGAATTAATCCATATAGTAGCCAGGTGGTAACTGTTGATATGGGTCACCTGGGACGACAGTGTTTGGTGGAATATCAAAGGAAATTATGTTCCTACCTGTGTCATACTGTGGTAAACGAAGTCTTGTCAATTATTATAATACAAGGAAAAGTAACGAAACTAACTTGTTAAAAACTAATAAACACACCCAAATCAAAATCAACTAATAATATTTCTACCTCCATCATTCATCACGAAAGCACAATAAAGACTCACACAAACAAGAGAATGTCTGTTGAATGTTTATATACAGCTAGAAATAATGGCTGAAAAACACACAAACAGACGCGGGTTGACATCGTACACATCCACTAGCTGTGCTGAGTGAAGGAAAAAAGAACAGGTGACAACACATCAAAGAATCCTTATTTATTGAATTACATCCAGTTTGACGAATTCACCCCCCCCCCACACCCCCCACACCCCCCCCCCCCCCCCACACCCCCCCACACACCCCCCCCCCCCCACACACCCCCCACCACCCCCCACACCCCCCCACACCCCCCCATACCCTCCCCACTACCCTCCCCTACCTCCCCACCCCTCCCACCCCCTCCCACCCTCCCCCACCACCTCCCCACTACCCACCCCACTACCCTCCCAATATGACCTGCAGCAGCATACATCAACCACAAACAACACCCAACTATAAATATAAAAATGATTCAATATTCAGTCTTATCATCTATCAACTGTACTTCTCTTACCATGCCAAACCTTCTCAGCTCCAGGAGTGGACAGTTCTTTACCTGCCTGTCCATATATTGTCCCTGCAAAAATGTTCCTTTACTCTCGTTCAACATTACAAAACCTTAATGACACACACACACACACACACACACACACACACACACACACGAGCACCCACTGTATAGAGCAGACAACGAACGACATTTACTGGCGTTAATTCCATAGGCCGGTGAAGGAAAAACCAGACGACATGTTAACTCTGCTGGCGGAATCTTCAAAAAATGCTTTCAGTTTATGTGATTCTGTGTTTAGGAGTTGTGTTAAATGCGTAGTGTTAAATTAAATACTGTGATAATAAATTTCATGAAAAGTTATGAATTTCTGATACTAAAACTCATGAAGAAATTCTTTAATAAAAAAAAGAATTTGAGATATAACAAAACCAAAACCGGTGTGAATTGTTCTTATCAAAAAAACATAAACAAAACCCCTAGAATTGTGTAAGATTATTTGATCACCTGACCAACTACCCCTCCTACAAGCTCGACCCAGGTTAGGTTAGTTATTGGTTTCGTTTAATCTTAGGTTAGAATTAGATAGGGTTAGAATAGGTGAGGTGAGGAGGTTAGGATAGGTTAGCAAGTTAGGTTAGGGGTAAAAGAATTTAATATTAATGCATGTGTTGGTACAAAAGTGAATTACCTCACCCGAGATGAATTAATGCATCCCTCACCAGGTGTTAACAAAGTGATGACCTGTTAATCCACACACCTGACCCTAATATGACCAAACACCAGTACACTGCACCCCATATTTTATTTTTTCTTGTTGGTCCTTCACTGTCAGAGCCACATAAACCAAACCACAGATGTTAGTTTTGGTGTCAAAATACTCAAACCAGGTTTAGGTAAGGTTTAAATGCTTCAGTTAAGCCTTAGTTTTGGAATAGTTCAGATGCTTAAATTAGGTTTAGCCAGAATAATCCCAAAATGCTTCAGTTAGGCTTCAGAAACAAACCAACATTTTAGAGTGGTTCAGATCGCTGAAAGGCTCAGTTTTAGGTAATCTAGATGCTTGGTTAGGCTTCAGTTTTAGTATTCAAATGCTTCATTAAAGTATAGTTGGACGTAGCTTCAAATGCTTTAACTGACGAAGGACGTAAATGAAATGTAGTAAAATGCAAAACCAAGTAAAATATACAGCTAAATAAATAAGTTACATTAAAAATCACAAAAACATAACTAACCAAACCTGACCTGACCCGACCCCAACCTAACCTATATAAGCTACCTTAGAATCCTAATAAACCCTATACGATTCCGAAGAACCCCTACCTACAACGAACAACAGGTCAGAACGTGACTGTTGGAAAGTTTACTTTTGACGACAAAAGAAAGTAAAGAATGTACCTGCGTTTTATTGTAGAATAAGAACAATGAAACACCTGAAGATTTAACCCACCAAGATAATTTCACCTGCCAATAAACGTTACAGATGATTAGGATCCAGAGTTAGTGTTAGGTAATCAGGTCAGTGTTAGGTTAGTGTTATAATAGGTTGGTGTAAGAATAGGTTGGTTGGGTTAGTGCTAGGTCAGAGTAAAATGTTAGGTTAATGCTAGGTCAGGTTAGTGTTAGGAATGATTAGGACTTGGGTTGGTAGGACAGGTTAGTGTTATGTTAGGTTAGTGTTAGGGTGGTTAGTAGTTATGTTAGGTCAGGTGCGGTGTTATGTTACTTGGGTTAGTGTTGGGTCGGGTTAGTGTTAGGGTGGTTGGGTTGGGTTAGTGTTAGGACGAGTTAGTGTTATGTTAGGTTAGTGTTAAATTCGGTTAGGTTGGCGGGTTAGTGTTAGGTCGGGTTAGTGTTATGTTAGGTTAGTGTTGGGTCGGGTTAGTGTTATGTTAGGTTAGTGTTAGAATTGAAGTTGGGTTGGGTTAGTGTTATGTTAGAGTTAAGTGTTAGGAGTGGTTAGGTTGGGTTAGTGTTAGGTCAGGTTAGTGTTATGTTAGGTTAGTGTTAGGTCGGGTTAGTGTTAGGGTGGTTAGATTTGGGTTAGTGTTAGGTCAGGTTAGCATGTTAGGTTGGAGTGTTGGTGGGTTAGTGTTATGTTAGGTTAGTGTTGGAATCGGAATTAGTGATGTATTAGGTTAGATGTTAGGTCAGGTTGGTGTTATGTTAGGTTGAGTGTTAGGTCAGGTTAGTGTATGTTGGGTTGGTGTTAGAGTTGGTTGGGGTTGGGACTAAGTATTTAGGATTTGGTAGGTTAGGTTTGCCTAAAGCTAGCAGGGTTGGGTTAGGTTAGTTAATTTATATAGCAGCAACTCACCCTTATGAGTTCACTAACATATTGACTAACACTATAACACCCCAATTAGGATAACTTCACTCTTTTTGTACTTACGGGTCACACACACACACACACTTGCCTCTCTCTCTTAACATGTCAGGTATGCACACTACACAAACCTGCTTAATATCCCCACACTGGTCTTTTTACACACCTGCGGCGGCTAGATCTACACACCACGAGTAATAAGTGTCTTCAACATAACTGGCTCCATAAGAGATCGTCCAAGGTCAAGGGAACAAGGGGTGATAAAGTAAATGGTTAGGAATTCACCTGAATGGATGTGTACCTGCCCTCACCTATCGACCCGTCGTGAGATGAGGTTACAGGTAGATTAAGAGTAGGTTATCGGTGAGTTAGTGGGTTATAGGCAACTAATCATGATGTGGGTGAGTTAATTATATAAAGCTTCAGTTTAATAGTTGCAAAAGTTTGCAGAGTATGTGATACTCATATATTGTATAGCATATTATTGGGTGTACGTAATGGTCGTTATGTTATATGTCTATGTATGTGTATGTAGAGGGGAAGAAATTTATGTACATAACCATGGTTTAGGTATGGTTGACGGTGGTATGGTTGACGGTGGTATGGTTGACGGTGGCTTGGTTGACGGTAGTATGGTGACAGTAACATGGTTGACGGTGGCATGGTTGACATTGGCATGGATGACATTGGTATGGTTGACGGTGGCCAATCTTGGAGACTGTTCGGTATATTCTGGAGGCGCGGTAGTCGGGGCCGAGTTGATGCACTGATACCGAGGTGGAGTCGTCAGCATGGATCCTTGCGGGAGCATCTCGTTGAAGAGGATGAGGAAACGAGCAGTGCCATCTTGGTGCCTTGGGGACGCACCAGATGAATGACTGAAGATTGGGGAACAACCCATGGAAGAAGTGTGTAGACAGGCAACCTAGAGGCCCTTGCGTTTCTCTAGGTTGTGGTAGAAATATAAGCTGACAGGAGCAGTTATTATTGGGGTGGTGGAGGAGTTTTTACATGTTGCTGAATTGGCAGGATCTACATGTAACTTACCTGGTTGTCGACCTAAGCTCGGTTAAATACCAAACTTTCTCAAATGAGTGGGTTGGAAGGTGGGTTAGAGTGTTAGGGGTGACCTAG
>NW_024757437.1:0-9988 GCF_018991925.1 Homarus americanus | reverse complement strand
GATGATGAGACTGTCAGTAACAGTGGTTTCAATGAATTTAATAGCTGTGAGTATGGCAACTAATTCAGTTTGTAGAGTGGATGCCCAGTTGTTAATTCTAACTCTTTTCTCAATTATATTACCGTCAGGTTGAGTCACAACAATAGCACTTCCAGCCCTCCCACAGGCGGTGTTTAGAGATCCATCAGTGTAGATGGTCTGTGTGATATTATCATCAGTCTGTAGAGTGTGTATGTGTTCAAGAGCTCTCAATTTGGCAGTGTGTTGGAGATAAATGCTTTGTATAATTAATTTTTTAGGCGGATACGTCGGTATTGTGATATCGAAGGGAACTGTCCGCCAGGGTGGCAGGAAGCGCTGTTGTGTCTCAACTTTGTACAGGTGGTCTAGTCCAAATATCTTCATATGTGTAGCTGTAGTTTGGTTCATACATTCTAGCAATTTTAAGGAAACAATGTTATCAGGATCACCACGCAGAAGCCTCAGGGGTATCATGAGGTTGACTTCAATTATTCTATCTTTAACACTGGGTATACCTAGTTCTTTCCTCATATTAAGTACTTTAGTGCTCATGGGACATCCTAGGATAATTCTGAGGGCTTTATTTTGCATTTTCTCGAGCTTGTCAACGCCTTTCCCGTCACGAATGACCAGGGCTGGTGCGTGGTAATCTATCAGAGATCTTATATAGCCTAGGTACATTGTTTTAACAATTCTAATATTAGCACCATAGTGCGGGCTGTACCCCGCTACACTTCTAAGAGGTCTCAGTCTGTCAGTACATTGGCGGGTTAGCTGTTGTATGGAAGGTAGGGTACAAGGGAAGGAAACACTAAGATATTTAAAAGAAGAAACATAGTCAATAGTGTTGTTACCTATCTTGAACTTGGCGGGGCCGCGTTTGCGGTTCCCAGCTTGTTTGTTGAACACCTTAGTTTTGTCAGTGGAGATAATAAGACCGAGGTGTTCACAGGCTGCGTATACATGGTTCAGGGTGGTTTGCATTTCACGATGAGTTTTAGCATGTATAAGAATATCATCAGCATAGCTGATTGAGATATTGCTGGGGTTGTCTGGTATTAAATTTAATAATGCATTCATAAGAACATTGAACAAAGTGGGCTAAGTACTCCACCTTGAGGGGTACCAAGTTGCATATCTTTAACTTCACTTTTGTAACCCTGAAACAGTGCAGCAGCCCTTCTGTTGGTTAAGTAACCACTTATCCAGTGTAACAGCCTACCTCCTATATCCATTTTGGCTAGTTCGTACAATATCAGTTGCCTATTGGCAATATCAAATGCAGCTTTTAGGTCAAGAAATGTGGTGTATCTGTGCCTTTCATCACCATGCACAGTTAGGAATGTGGTGATGCAATTATGTACACCTTTACCATGGGTGAAGCCATTTATGTTAGGGGACATGTGTTCTCTGATTCTATATAAGAGTCTGCCAAGAACCATCCTCTCAAAGGTTTTACACAGGCAGCTGGTTAGTGATATGGGACGAAAGGCATCAGGCTGTCCTGGTTTCGGTATTGGTACAACAATACTGCTGGTCCATGATGTGGGTAGTTGGCCCTCGGCATGACTCATATTGTACAATACCAACAATGGATTGCCTGGCACGCGCCTTAGTAGTCTAATGATGTTGTAGGTGACTCTGTCCTCTCCAGGGGAAGTAGACCTACCCCTGGCGAGGGCGGCGTCAAGCTCCCACTCAGTATATGGAACATCACACTCATCGTGCTGTTTGCCCAGCATAAAGCTAATAAGATTACTTCTCTCTACAGACTTCGCATCAAGGAGTCCCCGAGTCCTAGCCGGTAACATGTCATAGCTCGACACATGAGCCCACTTTGTTATTAGCTCATTCGACTTTTGCAGAGGGTTTGGATGGGAGACGTGTCTTCTGTTTTTACCTCTGATTATGTTTATGTCTTTCCAGGCTTTGCTGAGGGATGTGTGTTGGTTCAGGCTGCTGACATATGTCTCCCATGCATTTTGTCCGAGTTCGTTTACACGTTCCCTGACAGCAGCAAGGGAAGCTTGATACAATTGTAACATTTGAGGTGTTCTAAATTGTCTGTAACCCTTACCCACCCTCCTGACCCTAGCCCTGAGTTTTTTCAGCTCAGGGTCATTATAGCACTGCTGTTGCCTGTTCCCATTATGCTGACCACGTTTTCTCCTTTTTTTGGTGGAGGCATTGTTGGTGAAGTATACATAAGTCCTATCTATCAGATCGTCATGGAAACTTTGATAATTGTCAGGCTTGTAGTCCTTGTACCAGTCATGGATGAAGTCTATGAACTGGCTTTCATGTTCTTGCTTGACTGTGATTCTACGTCTGTTGAGTTTACCACCAGTGGGGGTGTCATTGGCTACATGTATACTAGCTTGGATTGGGCTGTGGTCAGACATAAGATCAGTGACAACATCAGAGCTATGAGTTGTGTATGATAGATTAAAGCCAATACATTTGTCTAGACCCCCGCCATAGATGTGTGTTGGTTCATTATTACCTATAATTTGAACATCTTCATATGCGCTGAGAAGTGAGATAAGTCTCCTACCATTGGTGTAGTGGTGGAGTCACCTAATTTCTTGTGTCTAGTATTCAGGTCACCCATTAGGACAGTGGGCTCAGTGTGTAAAAAGTCTGGGAGATCTGTGTATTGAAGCTGATCTGAGGGAGCATAGGCGTTTAGCACGTTGAGTGTGGAGTTGCCCAGGTGGATAGTGATCCCACGGTACTGAAGGTTGGTAGTCTTTTTGGATACAAGAGGTACATGCGGGAGTGACTTCTTAACATACATCAAACATGTGTGAGTAGAACTAGGATCATAATACACATAATTGGGCAGACTGGGTGGGGGCTTACCATTAGGTGTGAGACACTCCTGCAGACACACAATATCGATGTCCTCAGTCACAACTTTGTGGTGTAGGTCAGGGTATCGTTTTCTAAGGGATGAGATGTTCCAACTCATCACCTTCACCGCTCTGTATCTTTGCCTGGTATTAACACTGGCCATTATGAAATGTATTTGGAACTTTGCCTGGTATTAACACTGGCCATTATGAAATGTATTTGGAAAGAAGCAAAAGGCACTGTATGATACTGTTCTTTTCTGCGCTGCCTGTCCCTTCGGCAGGCAGTAGGCCAGTTAACCTTTTTGAAACATTTCTGGAGCATGTACGGCTCAACAATTGTTGTATTTCAGTGGCAGACAACAACACACTTTGGTTACACTCGACATCACCACCATTTTCTGTTTGTGCTTGTTCATCTTCACTGACCATGTCCACAGAGGCATCAGTAGAACCGTTACCAGTATCACTATTTTCCTCTGCGTGGACACTAGTTCCTGGTGGGTCTTGAGTTTCCACATCTGGTACTGACATCTGAATGTCCTCAGTTTGACTGTAATTTTTCCGAAGTTGCTGCACTGTGTTGGTGGTGTTTTTTTCCTTTAGTGTATCACAGAGGCTCCCAAACATTTCAGTTAGAGCTGTAAACTGAGCTTTGAGTTCTTTAATTTCATTTTTCAAATCATTGATCTCTTCACTTTGTGCAGGGAGTGTGTTGGCAGCTACCTGTTGTGTCGGTACGTCTGTGTTGCCCCATGCTGATCTTTCGATGACTGCTGGTGATGATCCTGGAGCTTTGGTGGGGAGGGCGGGCCAGGGGTTGGCCGTAGGGAGCACCCTAGCAGCATTAGTGTTTCTTGAGACCTGCCTGGGTGGCGGGTCTGGGCGCTGAAGGGGTGTAGGAGCTCTAGAACAGTTAGGGTGCCATACAGGAACTCCAACTGTTTTGCAGTTAATACACTTCTGTTGGATGACACCCCCTTGAGCAACTGTATCTCTGCAAACCTGTGTTGCATGTTGCCTTGAGCAGAGACCACACCACGGCTTAGTCGAGGGGCATAACCGGGCCACATGGCCCCAGTGCTGACAGTTGTAACACCTCCGGTTAGGGGGCTGATAGAGTGTTACCTTCAGAGTCCGATAGGCACCACGGACTCGAATGGTCTTGGGTGGGTCTTCTGAGCCAACCCAGTCTGCAATGACTGCATTCTTGCCCCTGAGTCGCTTCGTCCTTCTGATGTAGGGATGGGCTTCTAGTAGTGTAGGGGTCTGGTACTGGTCGAGCCCTATGATTATTATGGTTTTCTTGCTCCATGGTTGGGATGATTGTTCCATGGTTATTCCCCTTATGCTGTTGGTGAGGAGATCCTGTATGACTGCTGGGTCGTTTCTAATCAGAACATGATCTTGTGTACCGACTCTGAACTGAAACTCAGCCTCAGGATATTTGTCTTCCGCATCGTTCAGCCAGAGATACTTGTCTTCAGGTGATGTACCTTCAGGGAAGTATAATCTTACTCTCATGGGGGGGTTGTGGTTGTAGTTGATTGTCTCTAAGTCTTTCTGCCTTTTCGGCCTTCCGCTTGTTCCTGGACTGAACTAGTTGAAAGCCATCTTCTCCGTTGGTGTCAAGGTCAACACCACAGTCGCCTGGCTCACTAAGTGCATCAGGAGAGTTAAAGCGAGCAGCTGGGTCTCCAGTCAACTCAGACATGGTGGAGTTACAGGGCTCGACTTATATGCCTACGTCAGAGGGCCGAGGACTGCTTGGCACTCCTAGGAAGTCAGCGGTGGTTGGGAGGCGTAACCCTCTTAGAGGACAAAGGAGATTGGCATCTACTGTACCGCGTATTAGCGGTGAGGGGAGGCCATGAGCGGGCCTCCCGCGGAGGGAGTGTGGTGTCGGGGGGACTAAGGTAACAGGAGTTTTCTCAGTTTATAAACACTTTTATTACACTACACTTGTTCTTAATAGCATGTCTGTTTTTCTGGTTAGATACAGTATCAAAGTCAATTTTAGTTTCAAAAGAACTAACCAGCTTGGCACACTATGAGGACGGGGGTTTATGTAAACAAACCCTCACCACATGGCTGAGCGTGACCACAAGGGTATAGGCCTTGCCTCGCGGGCACCTACACCTACACACGACACAGTGCTCAACACACGGTAGTTCACTTGTTATACAGGCAACATATTTGCAGTTGTTGACCTATCCCCACCCTACTGGGTGGTGTTGTGTTATTTTGAAGTCAAGTGTGAAGCCGACCCACTGTTGTTCTCAGAGTGGACTGATTAGCACCTCCTTGTCAGGAGATGGCGGTCAGTTCCCAGCGGTGCTTATCTCACTGGCGGGTCACGGCTCTCACTGGTACTGTCTAGTACTGAATTCACTGGCTTAAACACTGTTCTTAACTGTTCAACACTGGTTCCACTTCTTTCCGAAACGAAATGTCACTTTTGATTATGTTGATATCCCGGTGGTGAGGATGGGTCGGGGAGAGGGACTTGGGGAATGGGCCGAACATTGGCCAAGGGTGAGAGCTGCTCAGCAGGAGCAGCGCCAAAATAGGTCTTGACCCTACGGTGGTCAGGTCATCACTGCAGGGGGAGGAGAGGTTAGTGATGGTGTTGTAGGCGGTGGGAGTAGTAGTGGTTGACTGGTTGTGGTGTTGATTGTGATGGTTGTAGTAGTGGTGGTTGTGGTGGTGGCAAGTGTTGTGACAGTGGTAGATGTATTGGTGGTAGAAATGGTGATCGTAAGGGTAGTGATGTTATTGGTGGTGGCAGCGGTGGTTGTGGTGATAGATATGATGGTGGTGGTAGTAAGGATAGTGATGGTGGTGGTGGTGGAAGACTCAGAAATAACGGTGGTAAGTGCGGTGTTGCGGTCGGTGGCAGTGAGTATAGTCGTGGCAAATTTTGCGACGGAGGCGGCGACGAAGACGGTACTGTCGGGTCAGTATCGTCGATAAAATATTATTATACGGAAAGTTGGGTAATGACAGAGGACGCGGCTACTGAACATACTGCTGGCTGTGGTGACTACGGCAGATGTGCTGGTGCTAGTGGTGGTAACAGTAGTAGTGGTGGTGGCGGTGGTAGTAGTAGTGGTGGAAGAAGAAGAAAGAAAAATGCTAGTGACAGGGGGGAAGGAGGTTCAGAGGAAGAATAAAGGGAGGATGGAAGTGAATTTTAGAAGGAGAGAACAGGTGCAGTGGCTAAACACCGCTTGCGTGAGGGGGTAGGCAAAATGCCCTGAGGGTGCAACAACCACAATCAGGACGAGGCAGAGGGAGGGCGGGAGCAGGTCCGAGCAAGCAAAGGGCCAACGCGGGTGTTCTGATTGTCGTCTTAGCTCGGGCAGTGTTGGCAAAGCGTAGGAAGAACCGCCCCGCCACGGCGGCGGCGCAAGCCGAGAAACGCAGGTGGACGGACGCACAGGCACACACGATCAAAGTAAACAGAGAAGGTGAAAATATAGAAATTTTGCTAGTCGTAGGGTTGTTTGGATAAAGATGAAGGTAAAGTCTTTGAGCTATGTCAAAGAGGAACGGAGCGAGTTGGAGGAAGGGTTTTGAATCTTTGAGCTTGAAATGTCAAAGTATTCATAGTAAGGAAGGATGAGCGTATCGTAGGAGAGTTTTTAGTAATAGCAGCAGACAGATTTGAGCTTTTTTGTCAAATTATGAACGGAGACGAGAATGAGATATAGGCTGAATGGTTTCAGTCTTGAGTTAGGTCGATTTTATTGAGAATTGGATGTCACAGACGTTGGGTATGTTTTGATTTGTTTCTGAGAGTTGTGGGTCTTTCAGCTATGTCAGAGAGAGTTGGAGGAAGAGTTTTGAATCTTTGAGCTTGAAATGTCAAAGTATTCGTAGTAAGGAAGGATGAGTGTATCGTAGGAGAGTTATTTAGTAATAGCAGGGGACAGATTTGAGCTTTGTCAAATTGTGAACGGAGATGAGTGAGATATAGGTTGTTTGGTTTCAGTCTTGAGTTAGGTCGATAATGTTGACAGTGGCTGGTATAGAGGTTGGGTATGTTTGATTTGGTTTTGGAGAGTTGTGGTGTTATGAGAGGCTTTGTCTGGCGGGGGTGTTGTGTTTGGAGATTGGTTGTGGGAGGGGGGGGAGTTTGTGTTTGGGGATTGGCGGGGGTGGAGGTTGTATGTTGAGTTGAGGTGAATTAGAATTGCTTAGGGGGGGTTGTTGTGTGAGTGTGTATGCGTTTGCGTGGAAATGTAGTAAGGGGAGAGGGGGAGGGTTAGGATAATTGATATAAGGTCAGTGGTCTGGGTTGTCGTGGAGGAGGGGGAGGAGAGTGAGGAGAGGGGAGGCGAGAGGAGGAGAGGGGGACTTTGGAGGTTCTTGGGTTAACTTATAGTATGGTAGGATTTCTTAGGAATGATATGTTTTGTGTTGCTAATGAATAGTTGTATTGAGTCATATGTTTTTATTTTTTTATTTTTATTTATTTTTTTTTTTTAGGAGGGACAAAGGGGCTTGTTAGAAAGGTCGGGTATATTAAGTTTTTGTTTTGGGAGGATTGTAGGTATTGATTTCTAAGAGGGGTTGTGAGTAAGGTTGGGTAGGTTAAGTTTTTCTTTTGGGAGGATTGAAGGTGTTGATTAGTGATTGGATGGAGAGTTAAAGATTTTTAGGGAGGGATTGTGAGTAAGATTGGGACGGTTAAGTTTTTCTTTCGGGAGGATTGTAGGTTTTGTTAGTGGTTGGCAGAGTTGGGTTAAATATTGCTTTCTTTCTTTCCTTTGGCTTGTAAAGGACTTCTGCAATTGCGTTGTAGGCTCTTGCAGGTATTCTAAGTTCCAGGTCCCATTCTAGAGGGAGAGGGTTTGAGTACAGGTACAATGCACCCCTTCCCGACCTTATTGGCTAAGGGAGGCGTTCATGTCATCTGTATGTTGGTACCATATTGTTAGGTACACCTCTCCGACCATATTGGCTAAGGGAGGTGCCCATAAAACAGTGTTGGTAACATTCATGAGGGAGAGGGTTTGCGTACAGGTACTGTGCACCTCTCCCCGACCTTATTGGCTAAGGGAGACGTACACGTCATCTGAGTTAGTATGGGATGGGTAAGTTAGGTATTTTTTTTGGGAGGAGTGATAGGGTGTGGTTAGTTAATGGTAGAATGGTTATTTTTTATTTTGTGTGGGATTGTTAGTAACGGCTGGGTATGTTAGGTTTTTATTTTGGGGGAGTGATAGGGTGTGGTTAGTTAATGGTAGAATGGTTATTTTTTATTTTGTGTGGGATTGTTAGTAACGGCTGGGTATGTTAGGTTTTTATTTTGGGGGGATTGTTAGGGTCTATTCTTTCTTTTTTAGGGGGGGGGTGTTAGTGCAGGCTGAGTGGGTTAGTTTTTATTTATTTATTTATTTATTTTATTTATTTATTTATTTATTTATTTTTTTGTCGGAGTGGTCTTGAGTTTGAGTTGGTGGCGTGGGGTTTGGATTGAGGGGGGATAGAGTGAATCGTTGGGTGAGGGTTAAGGAGAGGTTAGGTTTAATTTGGGGGGAAATTGTTGGGTGTGGTTATAGGGAAGTTATCAATACAAGGGAGGTGGGAGGGGAGTGTTTGGTCTGTTTAGTATGGAGGGATTTCTGTCTCTGAATCTGCGTGGGAGTATGATGTTGTCGAAGTAATCCTGCCATTGAGGGTAAGTAGTGAGGAGAGATTCTATTTGTTTGTCACCTAGTTGTCTCCAGTAGATGTTAAGTGGGGGGAGGGAGCTGAGTTCATGTAGATGACTATTTCGGGTGAAGGATGACCAGTGTGTGTTATGGATGAATCTTAGTGCTTTGTTTTGTATGACTTGAAGTTTCTTGGCGCTTGATGGTGGTGCTAGCTGGAGCGTGTTAGGTGCATAAGTCAATAGTGGGCGTATGAGGGCTTTGAATAGGTGTGTTTTGGTTTTGATTGATGCGGTTCTGAATCTGTATATATTCCCGAGTGTTTTGTTTGCGATCAAAGCCTTCATATTGGTGTGTAGTGTCATGGTGAGGGTGTCGTTGAATGTGACTCCTAGGATTGTGTTTGTTCGTTTGACAGTTATAGGTGAAGGGTAGGCGACGTAGGGGTTTAGGTAAATGTGACGTGGTTGTCGTCTTTTGGTGCCGAAGTAGGTGATTTGTGCTTTGTTCGGGTTGGTTTGTATTCGCCATCGGAGTTCCCATTGTGTAATTTGTTCGAGTTCCCTGTGTGCTTTGTCTGTTAGGTGATCAAGAGTTCTGTGTCTGACTAGTTGGGTTACATCGTCGGCGTACTGTATTGTCAGAGAGTCGATGTGTAAGGGGTCGGGTAAGTCGTTTGTGTAAAGAATGTATAGTGTTGGGGACAGGACTGATCCTTGTGGGACTCCTGCATGCAGTGTGAAGTGGTCAGAGTAGGCAGGTGTGACTTTTATCCTCATTTTTCTGTTTGTTAGGAAGTTACATAGTAATTGTTGTGATTTTTGAGGGAGGTTAAAATTGGTGCATATCTTGTACTTTAATCCATCGTGCCAAACTGTGTCGAAGGCTTTTTGTACGTCTTTTGTAATGAGTGCTATCTTGTATGCATCTTTGTTCATGTGGAGGTAGTTTGTGATTATATTGAGTGCGTCTTGAGTTGAGTGGTGTGCTCTGAAGCCGAACTGCTTGTAGGACAGTAGTTGTTCATCTTCAAGGTGGTATCTGAGGCGGGTGTTATATAGTCTTTCAAAAGTTTTGCCTAAGACTTCTAGTATGCTGATCGGTCTGTAGTTTTGAGGATCTGTTGGGTTTTTGTTTGTTTTAGGTATCATGACGGCTGTGGCTGTCTTAAAGAGCTTTGGGAAGTATCCTGTAGCCAGTTGGGTGTTGTAGAGGTATGTAATGGCTGTGATTGTTTCTCGGGGCAGGTGCTTCAGGATTGCTTGACCAATATTGCTGTCACCTGGTGTTTTCTTTTTGGTTTTGTCCAGTGCTTGTGCGACTTCTGTTGGGGTGAAAGGAGCAGTGAGGGTGTGGTCCTGTGTGAGAGTGGAGGTATCTATTGTGTTGTCAGGAGTTGTTCTGTCGTGAAGTTTTTGCATGTGTGTGGTGATGTTGTTTATGTGGTTTAAGATG
>NW_024757436.1:0-10994 GCF_018991925.1 Homarus americanus | reverse complement strand
TCACCACCACTGGCTCTGCACAATCCTAGTCACAGCTCTCACCACCACTCGCCTACAACATTCCCAGTCACGGCTCTCACCACCACTCGCCTTCAACACTCCCAGTCACATTTCTCTCATCACCACTCGCCTTCAACTCCCATTCACAGGGTCTCACCACTCACCTACAACATCTCAGTCACTGCTCTTACGCCACTCGCCTACTACACTCACAGTCACAGCTCTCACCACAACTCGCCAGCTAAGCTCTCAGTCACAGCTCTGACACCACTCACCTACAGCACTCTAGTCACAGCTCTCACCACCATCAGCCTACAACCTCTTAGTCACAGTTCTCACCACCACTCGCCTACAACACTCTGGTCACAGCTCTCACCATCACTCGCCTACAGCAGTCCCAGTCACAGCTCTCACCACCTCGCCTGTCTCCCAGTCACATCTCTGACCACCCCTGGCTAAAACCACTCAAAGAGTCAGGCGCTCACCACCACTCGCCTACAACACTCTTGGTCACAGCTCTCACCACTCGCCTACAACCTCCCAGTCTGAATCTCACCACCACTCACCTACAACAATCCCAGTCACTGCTCTCACGCCACTCGCCTACTACACTGACAGTCAAGCTCTCACCACCACTCGCCAACAACACTCTCAGTCACAGTTCTGACCAACACTAGCATGCCGGACTCCTGGTCACAGCAATGACCACCACTCTCTTACAACACTCCCAGTCACATCCTGACCACCACTCGCCTACAACTCTCCCAGTCACATCACTGACCACCACTTGCCTACAGCACTCTAGTCACAGCTCTCACCACCACTCGCCTCTACAACACTCCCAGTCACAGCTCTCATCACCACCGCCTACAACCTCCCAGTCACAGCTCAGCCACCACTCGCCTACAGCATTCCAAGTCACAGCTCTCACCACCTCAAGCCTACAACCTCCCAATTACGGCTCTCACACCACTCGCCTACAACACTGCCAGTAACGGCTCTCACCACCACGCCTACAAAACTCCAGGTCACAGCTCTCACCACCATTCTTCCAACACTCCTTAGTCACAGCTCTCAACCACTCGCCTCCAACACTCTCAGTCACAGCTCTCACCACCACTCCGCTTAATCAGTCACTGCTTTCACCGCCACTCGCCTACTACACTCACAGTCCAGCTCTCACCACCACTCGCCAACAACCTCTCAGTCACATTTCTGACCAACACTAGCATGCCGGACGCCTAGTCACAGCAGCAACAACCACTCTCTTACAACACTCCCAGTCATCTCTGACCACCACTCGCCAACTCTCCCAGTCATCACTGACCACCACTTGCCTACAGCACTCATAGTCACAGCTCTCACCACCACTCGCCTGCAAAACTCCCAGTCACAGCTCTCATCACCATACGCCTACAACACTCCAGTCACAGCTCACACCACCACTCGCCACACCAGCATTCCAAGTGCACAGCTCTCACCACCTCAAGCCTGCAGCCTCCCATTGCAGCTCTCACCACCACTCGCCTAACACTGCCAGTAACGGCTCTCACCACCACTCGCCTAACACTCCTAGTCACAGCTCTTACCACCTCTCGCCTGCCACTCCCAGTCGTTGCTCTCCACCTCTCGCCTACAAACTCCTAGTCCAGAGCTCTCACCACCACTCGCTTACAACACTCTTAATCACAGTTCTCACCAGCACTCGCCTACAACACTCCCAGTCACAGCTCTCACCACCACTCGCCTACAACCTCCCAATCACAGCTCACCACCACTCTTCTAGCTGCTCACATCACACCTCCACCGCCGCCTACAACACTCCCCGGTCACAGGCCTCACCACCACTCGCCTACAACACTCTAGTCAGAGCTCTCACCACCCTCGCCTACAACAGTCCAGTCACTGCTCTCAACACCACTCGCCTACTACACTCCCAGTCACAGCTCTGACACTACTCACCAACAAACTCTCAGCCACGACCATCACCCTGCAGCTAAGAGCTCTTAGTCACAGCTCTGACCACCACTCACCTACAACACTCCTGATGCGTGCACCACTCGCCGCTCTCCCAGTCACATCTCTAACCACCACTCGCCTACAGCCTCCTGTCACAGCTCTCACCACCACTGCCTACACCACTCTCCCAGTCGGCTCACACCACCACTCGCCTACAGCACTACCAGTCACAGCTCTCACCACCAATCGCCTACAACCTCCAGTCACACCTCTCACCACCTCTCTAACACTCTTAGTCACGGCTCTCAACCCACCTGCCTACAGCACTCCAGTCACATCTCACGCACCACTCGCCTGCTCTCCCCAGTCATCTCTGACCACCACTCGCCTACAACACTCCCAGTCACAGCTCTCACACGCCTACAGCATTCCAAGTCACTCTACCACCACACAGTACAACACTCCTGATCCGACCCGCACTCCGCCTCACAACACTCGATTCTTGCTCTCACCACATCTCGCCACAACACTCCCAGTGCGGCTCTCACCACCACTCATACCACAGCATACGCTCCTATGCCGCGCGCAACACTTTGTTAAACATACCAGCACTCGCCTCCACAACACTCCCTAGTCACAGCTCTCACCACCACTCGCCTACAACACTCCCAGTCTCAGCTCTCACCACCACTGGCCGACAACATTCCCAGTCACAGCTCTCACTACCACTCGCCTGCAACACTCTAGTCACGGCTCTCCCACCCTCGCCTTCAACACTCCGTCACGGCTCTCACCACCTGCCTTCGACACTCCCTTCCCAGCTCTACCACTACTGCCAACAAAGACTCTCAGTCACAGCTCTGCCCACCACTCGCCTACACCACTCCTAGTCACAGCTCTGACCACCACTCTTACAACACTCGAGTCACATCTCCACCACCATTCGCCTACAACTCTCCCAATCACATCTCTCACCACCACTTGCTTACAGCACTCTTAGTCACAGCTCTCACAAACACTTCGTCCACAACACTCTGATCACAGCTCTCACCACCACTCGCCTGCAACACTCCAAGTCACTCTCACCACCATTCGCCTACAACTCCCAGTCACATCTCTCACCACCAGCACAGCCTCACCAGTCACAGCTCTGACCACCACTGCCTCCAGCTCACGGTCATCTCTGACCACCACTTGCCTACAGCACTCCTAGTCACAGCTCTGCCACCTACAACGCTCCCATTCACAGCTCTCACCACCACTCACCACAACAATCTCAGTCACTGCTCTTACCACCACTCGCCTACTACACTCCAGATCACAGCTCTCACCACTACTCGCCAACAAAACTCTCAGTCACAGCTCTGACCACGACTCTGCCCACAGCAAACCCACCACCATTAGCCTACCTCGCAGATGCAGTTCTCACCACCCACTCGCCTACAACACTCCTGTGTCACAGCTCTCACACCACTCGCCTACAGCACTCCCAGTCACAGCCACACACTCGCCTACAACTCTCCCAGTCACATCTCTGACCACCACTCGCACAGTACTCCCAGTCACAGCGCTCACCGCCACTCGCCTGCACACTCAGTCACAGCTCTCACCACCATAGCCTACAACATTCTCAGTCCAGCTCTCACCACCAGCGCTTCAACACTCCCAGTCTCAGCTCTCACCACCACTGGTCCTAACAATCCCAGTCAAGCTCTCACCGCCTTGCCTGGCACTCCATTCACAGCTCTCACCACCACTCACCTTCAACAATCGGTCACTGCTCTTACCACCACTCGCCTACTACACTCACAGTCACAGCTCACCACCTACTCGCCAGCAAAACTCTCAGTCACAGCTCAGCCACCACTGACACAGCACTCCTGGTCACAGCTCTCCACCACCACTCGCCTACAACACTCTTAGTTGCAGTTCCCACACACCCCCGCCTGCTCTCAGTCACATCCACAGGCCACCACTCTTACAACCTCCCAGTCCATCTCTCACCACCGCTCATACAGCTATCAGTCATCTCTCACCACCACTCGCGCCGCAGCACTCTAGTCACAGCTCACACCACCATAAGCCTACAACACTCCAAGCATACCACCGCTCTCATTTTCATACACTCAGTCACAGCTCTCACCACCACTCGCCTACACCATTCCAAGTCACAGCTCTCACCTCAAGCCTACAACACTCCCAGTTGCATTCTCACCACCACTTGCTCACTGACTGCCAGTAGCGGCTCTCACCACTACTGCCTACAAGACTCCCAGTCACAGCTCGCACCGCCATCCCACAGCACTCCTAGTCACATCTCACCCCACTCTCGCCTCACAACACTCTGAGTCATTGCCACACCCGTCACAACACTCCTAGTCACAGCTCTCACCACCACTCACATTACAACACTCTTAGTCACAGCTCTCACCAGCACTCGTACAACACTCCTGGTCACGAGCTCTCACCACCATAAACACAACAGTCAGGTCACTGCTCCACCACCACTCGCCTGCATCCCCGGTCAGCAATACCGCCTGTATAAGCCCACCAGCTCTCAGTCACGGCTCTGCTTGCCCTTAGCCTACAGCGCTTCTGGTCACGAGCTCTTGCCATAATCACAGCTCTCCTGAGTCATCTCTCACCACCATTCGTCCACAACTCTCCCAGGTCATCTCACCACCGCCTGCAGCACTCTTGCAGTCACAGCTCCGACCACCCTTCGCCTACTACTCCCAGTCACATCTCTGACCACCACTCGCCTACAGCACTCCCAGTCACAGCTCTAACCACCACTCGTCCAACCTCCCATTCACAGCTCTCACACCACTCACCTACAGCAATCTCAGTCACTGCTCCCACCCGCTCTACTGCACTCTCCAGTCACAGCTCTCACCACTGCAAGCCAACAAGACTCTCCAGGTCTGACAGCTACGACTCACCTACAGCACTCATAGTCACAGCTCTCACCACCATTAGCCTACAACACTCTTAGTCACAGTTCTCCACCACTCGCCTACAACACTCTAGTCACAGCTCTCTCACCACCACTCGCCTACAGCACTCCCAGTCACAGCTCTCACCACCACCGCCTACAACTCCCAGTCCATCTCTGACCACCACTCGCTTACAGTACTCCCAGTCACAGTGCTCACCGCCACTCGCCTACAACACACTCAGTCACAGCTCTCACCATCACTGGCCTACAACATTCTCAGTCACAGCTCTCACCACCACGCGCTACAACACTCCCAGTCACAGTTCTCACCACCACTCACCTACAACCTCCCAGTCTCGCTCTCACCACCACTGGCCTTAAACAGTCAGTCACGAGCTCACTACCACCAGCTTCGACACTCCCATTCACAGCTCTCACCACCACTCACCTTCAACAATCTCAGTCACTGCTCTTACCGCCACTCGCCTACTACACTCACAGTCCCCAGCTCTCACCGCACTGCCAACAAAATCTCTCAGTCACAGCTCTGACCACCACTCAACCTACAGCACTCCTCAGTGCAGCTCTCACCACCACTCGCCCAACACTCGCAGTCACAGTTCCCCACCCCACTCGCCTACAACACTCCTAGTCACAGCTCTCCACCACCACTGCCACCACTGCTTCCTGCACTCCCAGTCACAGCTCTTACCACCACTCGCCTGCAACTCTCTCAGTCACATCTCATCCACCACTATGCCTCCCAGTCACATCTCACCACCACTCGCCTACAACTATCAGTCATCTCCTGCACCACTTGCCTGCAGCACTCCTGGTCAGCTCACACCACCACTCGCCTACAACACTCCACTCCAGCTCTCACCACCACTCGCCTCTACTCCCAGTCCACAGCTCTCACCACCACTCGCCTACACCATTCCAAGTCACAGCTCTCACCACCTCAGGCCCTACAACACTCCCAGTGCAGCTCTCCTCACCGCTCCCTGGCTGCCGTACGACCAGACTCCCCAGTCACAGCTCTCACGCCGCTCAACCACAACGCTCCTGAGTCACATCTCACCGCCTCTCTACCACAACATTCCTGGTCATGGCTCTCACCACCACCCGTCACCACCAGCCTAGTCACAGCTCTCCACCACCACTCATACAACGCTCGCCAGTCCACAGCTCTCACCAGCACTCGCCTGCAACACTCCTAGTCACAGCTCTCACCACCGCGCAAACGCAATATCCAGTCACTGCTCTCACCACCACTCGCCTAACACTCTCAGTCACAGCTCTCACCACTGCTCGCCAGCACTCTCAGTCACAGCTCTGCCCACCATTCGCCTGCAACACTGCAGTGCAGGCTCTCGGCCACCACTCTTTACAGCACTCCCTGGTCACATCTCACCACCATTCATACCACTGCTCTCCCCGGTCATCCTCTCTGCCGCGCCTGCAGCACTCATGTCACCAGCTGCTCACCGACTTTCAAACACCACAAAACTCCCAGTCACAGCTCTCACCACCATACCACAACACTCCAGTCACAGCTCACCACTTCACAGCACCCAGTCACATCTCGACCACCACTCGCCTGCTCTCCCAGTCACATCTCAGGCCACCACTCGCTTACAGCAATCCCAATCACCAGCTCTAACCACCATTCTTCCACAACACTCCCAGTCACAGCTCTCACCACCACTCGCCACAGCACTCCCAGTCTCAGCTCTCCACCACCACTGGCCACAACAATCCAGTCAGCTCTGCCACTCGCCTACAGCACTCCCAGTCACAGCTCTCACCACCACTCGCCTACAGCACTCCCAGTCACAGTTCTCTCCACCACTCATACAACAGTCGCAGTCACTGCTCTCACCGCCAGTCGCCTACAACACTCCCTACTCACAGCTCTCACCACCACTCGCCTACAACACTTTTGGTCACAGCTCTCACCACCACTCGCCTACAACACTCCAGTCACAGCTCTCACCACCCTTTCATACCACAACACTTCCCCAGTCACAGCTCTCACCACCGCTCATACCACGCACTACCAGTGTCAGCTCTCACCACCACTGACACAACCTCCCAGTCACAGCTCTCACTACCACTCGCCTACAACCTCCCAGTCACGGCTCTCACCACCACTCGCCTTCAACCTCCCAGTCACGGCTCTCACCATCACTCGCCTCAACACTCCCAGTCACAGCTCTCACCACCACTCCCTGCAACAATCTCAGTCACTGCTCACCACCACTCGCTTGCTGCACTCACAGTCACAGCTCATCATACTTGACAACATCTCGGTCACAGGCTCTCACCACCACTCACCTACAGCACTACAGTCACAGCTCTCCCACCACTCCTCACAACACTCTCCCAGTCACAGCTCTCACCACCACTCGCCTGCTTACTCTAGTCACAGCTCTCACCCCCCACTCGCCTACAGCACTCCCAGTCACAGCTCTCACCACCATCGCCTACAACTCTCCGTCACATCTCTGCCACCACTCGCCTACAGCACTCCCAGTCACAGCTCACCACCACTCACCTGCTCCCAGTCACATCTCCTCGACCACCACTCGCCTACACTCCCAATCAGCTCTCACCACCCTGCAACACTCCCAGTCACAGCTCCTCACCACCACTCGCCTACAGCATTCCAAGTCACAGCTCTCACTGCCACACGTGGCCTGCCTCCCAGTCACGGCTCTCACCACCACTCGCCTGCCTCACAGTCACGAGCTCTCACCACCCTTCCAATGCCACTGCTCCCAGTCAGGCTCTCACTACCACTGCTACAACACTCCCAGTCACAGCTCTCACCACCCTCGCCTACAAAACTCCCAGTCACTGCTCTCACCACTCGCCTACAACACTCCTACTCACAGCTCTCCTCCACTCGCCTACCTTTGTCTGGCTCTCACCTTTCCTACAACACTCCCAGTCTAGCTCTCACCACCACTCCTTCAACAGTCCAGTCACAGCTCTCACCCACCACTCGCCTACAACACTCCCAGTTTCAGCTCTCACCACCACTGGCCTGAAACAGTCCCAGTCAGGCTCTCTGCCACCACTCGCCTACAACACTCCCAGTCACAGCTCTCACAACCACTCGCCTTCAACCTCCCAGTCACATCTTGACCACCACTCGAAACTCTCCCAGTCATCTCTCACCACCCTCGCCTATAGCACTCCCAGTCACAGCTCTAACCACCACTCGCCTACAACACTCCCATTCTGCTCTCACCCCTCCTCTAACACTCCCAGTCACAGCTCACCACCACTGCCTACTACACTCCACAGTCACAGCTCTCACTACTCGCCAACAAAACTCTCAGTCGCTCGGCCACCACTCACCTACAGCACTCTAGTCACAGCTCTCACCAGCACTCGCCTACAACACTCGCAGTCAAGCTCTCTCCACTTGCCTACAACACTCCTAGTCACAGCTCTCACCACCACTCGCCTCGCACTTCCAGTCACATCTCTGACCACCACTCGCCTACAACTCTCCCAGTCACATCTCTGACCACCACTCTCCTTCTGCACTCACAATCACAGCTCTAACCACCACTCGCCTACAACACTCCCAGTCACAGCTCTCACCACCTCTGCCCTGCTGCAAGTAGCTCTCACCACCACTCGCCTACAACACTCCCAGTCATCACTCTCATCACTCCCAGTCTCGCTCTCACCACCTACAACAATCGTCAGCTCTCACTACCACTCGCCTACAACACTCCCAGTCACAGCTCTCACCACCTCGCCTTCTTACTCCCAGTCACGGCTGTGACCACCACTCGCCTGGCACTCCCATTCAGCTCTCACCACTCACCTACAACAATCAGTCACTGCTCTTACCGCCACTCGCTACTACAATCACAGTCACAGCTCTCACCACTACTGCCAACAAAACCTCAGTCACAGCTCTGACCACCACTCACCCTGTAGCACTCCTAGTCACAGCTCTCACCACCACTCGCCTACAACCTCTTAGTCACAGTTCTCCTAACCACTCGCCTACAACACTCTGGTCAGGCTCTCACCACCACTCGCCTGCAATCCCAGTCACAGCTGTCACCACCACTCGCCTACAACTCCCAGTCACATCTCCTGACCACCACTACTTACAGCCTCCCAGTCTGGCCTCACCACCACTCGCCTACAACACTCTCAGTCAGCTCACCACCACTCGTCTACAACACTCCCAGTCACAGTTCTCACCACTACTCGCCTACAACAATCCCAGTCACTGCTCTCACCGCCGCGCACCAACACTCCTACTCATGGCTCTCCCCACCACTGCGCCTGCAACACTTTTAGTCACAGCTTCAGCCCTCCTCCCAGTCACAGCTCTCACCGCAATCGCCTGCTCTCCCAGTCACAGCTCTAACCACCACTCGCCTACAACCTCCCAGTCTCATCTCCACCACTGGCTTGTCCAGTCCCCAGCTCTCCTACCACTCGCCTACGCTTACTCCCAGTCACGGCTCTCACCTCCACTCCTTCACTGCTCCCAGTCACGTCTCTCACCACCACCCCCTTCAACACTCCCATTCACAGCTCTCACCACCACTCACCTACAACAATCTCAGTCACTGCTTTTACCGCCACTCCCTACTACACTCACAGTCACAGCTCTCACCTACTCGCCAACAAAACTCTCAGTCACAGCTCTGGCCACCA
Source organism: Homarus americanus (assembly GCF_018991925.1). Classification (NCBI taxonomy): domain Eukaryota; kingdom Metazoa; phylum Arthropoda; class Malacostraca; order Decapoda; family Nephropidae; genus Homarus; species Homarus americanus. The sequence goes on along the minus strand of NW_024757436.1, from coordinate 1,402 downwards.
CTCACCTACAGCACTCTAGTCTCAGCTCTCACCACCACTGCCCTGCACTCTAGTCACAGCTCTCACCACCACTGCCTCGGCCTCCAGTCGCTCTCACCACCACTTCCTACTCTCTGAGTCATCTCTGACCACCACTGCTTAGCACTCCCAGTCACGCGCTCACCACCACTCGCCTACACACTCCCAGTCACAGCTCTCACCACCACTCGCCTACCTCCCAGTCACAGCTCTCACCACCACTCGCCTACAACAACCCAGTCACTGCTCTCACCACCATTCGCCTGCCTCCTAGTCACAGCTGTTACCACCTCTCGCCTACAACACTCCTAGTCGTTGCTCTCACCACCGCTGCCTACAACACTCCTAGTCACAGCTCTCACCACCACTGGCACAACACTCTTAGTCACAGCTCTCACCAGCACTCGCCTCAACACTCCCAGTCACAGATCTCACCACCACTCGCCTACAACACCTCCAATCACAGCTCTCACCACCACTCGCCTGTACTCCCAGTCACAGTCTCACCACCACTCGCCTACAACACTCCTAGTCACAGCTCTCACCACCACTCGCCCTACAACACTCCCAGTCACACCTCTCACCACCTCTCGCCTACCACTCCCAGTCGCAGCTCACCACCACTCGCCTACAACACTCCTAGTCACAGCTCTCACCCGACTCGCCTGGCCTCTTAGTCTGGCGCTCACCAGCACTCGCCTACAACACTCCCAGTCACAGGTCTCACCACCACTTGCCTACAACACTGCCAGTAACGGCTCTCACCAGCTTTGCCTACAACACTCTGTCACAGCCCTCCCACCACTCGCCTACAATCCCAGTCACTGCTTTCACCACCACTCGCCTACAACACTCCTAGTCACAGCTCTTACCACCTCGCCTACTACACTCCCAGTCGTTGCTCTCACCACCACTCGGCTTCTGCCTCTCCTAGTCACAGCTCTCACACCACTCGCTTACAACCTCTTAGTCACAGCTCTCACCAGCACTCGCCTACAACACTCCCAGTCTCTCTCACCACCACTCACCTACCTCCCAATCACAGCTCTCACCACCACTCGCCTAACCTCCCAGTCCACACCTCTCACCTCTCGCCTACCCTCCTAGTCACAGCTCTCACCACCACACGCCTACAGCATTCCGTCCAGCTCTCACTACCACGTGTACAACACTCCCAGTCACGCTCTCACCACCACTCGCCTACAACACTCCCAGTCACAGCTCTCACCATCTCGCCTAACCTCCCAGTCGCAGCTCTCACCACCACTCGCCTACAACACTCCTACTCACAGCTCTCCACCACTTGCCTACAACACAGTCACAGCTCTCACCAGCACTCGCCTACAACACTCCCAGTCAGCTCTCACCACCACTCGCCTGCTTA
>NW_024757435.1:0-18766 GCF_018991925.1 Homarus americanus | reverse complement strand
GTATAACAAAGTTTCATGAACGATTACAACAAATTTCCCTGGTCGAGTATAACAAAGGGCCCTGATCGAGTAAGACAAAGTCCCCTGATCGAGTATAACAAAGTCTCCTGATCCTAATTTAACAAAGCCTACTGGACGAGTATAACAAAGTCCCCTGAACCGAGTATAACAAAGTCCCCTGGTCGAGTATAACAAAGTTTTCTAATCGAGTATAACAACGTCTCCTGGCACAGTATAACAAATTCCCCAGATCGAGTATAACAAAGTTCCTGATCGAGTATAACAAAGTCCCCTGGTACAGTATAACAAAGACCCCTGATCGAGTATAACATATCCCCTGATTGAGTATAACAAAGTCTCCTGGCCCAGTATAACAAAGTCCCCAGATCGAGCATAACAAAGTCCCCTGATCGATTATAACATAGTCCCCGACCGGCATAACAAAGGCCCAGGTCGGTATAACAAAAGTCCCCTGGTCGAGAATAACAAAGTCCCTGATCCTAGTATAACAAAGCCCTGGACGAGTATAACATATCCCTGATCGAGTATAACAGTCTCCTGGCCCAGTATAACAAAGTCCCCAGATCGGCATAACAAAGTCCCCCTGATCGACATAACATAGTCCTCAACGTAGTATAACAAAGGCCCTGGTTTGATACCCAAAGTCCCTGATTGAGCATAACAAAGTCCACCTCCATCAAGTATAACAAAGTCCCCTGATCGAGTATAACATATCCCCTGATCGAGTATAACAAAGTCCACCGATCGAGCATAACAAAGTCCATTGGTCAAGTATAAAAAAGTCCACTGGTCGTGTATAACAAAGTCCCCTGATCGAGTATAACAAAGTCCCCTGGTCGAGTATAGCAAAGTCCCCTGATCGAGTATAACAAAGCCTCCTGATCGAATATAACAATGTCCCATGGTCCAGTATAACAAAGTCCCCTGATCGAGTATAACATATCCCCTGCTCGAGTATAACAACGTCTCCTGACACAGTATAACAAATTCCCCAGATCGAGCATAACAAAGTCCCCTGATCGATTATAACAAAGTCCTCTGGTCGAGTATAACAAAGGGGCCTGATCGAGTAAGACAAAGTATCCTAATCGAGTATAACAAAGTCCCCTGATCCTAGTATAACAAAGCCCCCTGGACGAGTATAACAAAGTCCCCTCATCGAGTATAACAATGTCCCCTGATCGAGAATAACAAAGTCCCCTGGTACCAGTATAACAAAGTCCCCTGGTCGAGTATAACAAAGTTTTCTAATCGAGTATAACAACGTCTCCTGGCAGAGTATAACAAATTCCCCAGATCGAGTATAACAAAGTCCCTGATCGAGTATAACAAAGTCCCCTGGTACAGTATAACAAAGACCCCTGATCGAGTATAACATATCCCCTGATTGAGTATAACAAAGTCTCCTGGCCCAGTATAACAAAGTTCCCAGATCGAGCATAACAAAGTCCCCTGATCGATTATAACATAGTCCCTGACTGGAGTATAACAAAGGCCCCAGGTCGAGTATAACAAAGTCCCCTGGTCGAGAATAACAAAGTCCCTGATCCTATAACAAAGCCCTCTGACGAGTATAATGAAAGTCCCCCTGGTCCAGTATAACAAAGCCCTGATCGAGTATAACATATCCCCTGATCGAGTATAACAAAGTCTCCTGGCCCAGTATAACAAAGTCCCCAGATCGAGCAACAAAGTCCCTGATCGATTACAACATAGTCCCTGACCGAGTATAACAAAGGCCTCTGGTCGAGTATAACAAAGTCCCCTGATCGAGCATAACAAAGTCCACTCATCAAGTATAACAAAGTCCCCTGATCGAGTATAACATATCCCCTGATCGAGTATAACAAAGTCCACCGATCGAGCATAACAAAGTCCATTGGTCATGTATAAAAAAGTCCACTGGTCGTGTATAACAAAGTCCCCTGATCGAGTATAACAAAGTCCCCTGGTCGAGTAGAGCAAAGTCCCCTGATCGAGTATTACAAAGCCTCCTGATCGAATATAACAAAGTCCCCTGGTCCAGAATAACAAAGTCCCCTGATCGAGTATAACATATCCCCTGCTCGAGTATAAGAACGTCTCCTGGCACAGTATAACAAATTCCCCAGATCGAGCATAACAAAGTCCCCTGATCGATTATAACAAAGTCCTCTGGTCGAGTATAACAAAGGGGCCTGATCGAGTAAGACAAAGTATCCTAATCGAGTATAACAAAGTCCCCTTATCCTAGTATAACAAAGCCCCCTGGACGAGTATAACAAAGTCCCCTGATCGAGTATAACAAAGTCCCATGATCGAGTATAACAAAGTCCCCTGGTACCAGTATAACAAAGTCCCCTGGTCGAGTATAACATATCCCCTGATCGAGTAGAACAAAGTCTCCTGATCGAGTATAACAAAGTCTCCTGATCGAGTATAACAAAGCCCCCTGCTCGGGTATAAGAAAGTCCCCTGATCGAGTATAATAAAGTCTCCTGATCGAGTATAACTAAGGCCCCTAATCGAATCCAAAAAAGGCCCCTAATCGAGTATAACAAAGTCCCCTGATCTATTATAACAAAGGCCTTTCATCGAGTATAACAAAGTCCACTGGTCCAGTATAACAAAGTCCCTGATCGAGTATTACATATCCCCTGCTCGAGTATAACAACGTCTCCTGGCCCAGTATAACAAAGTCCCCAGATTGAGAATAACAAAGTCCCCTGATCGATTATAACAAAGTCCCCTGGTCGATTATAACAAAGGGCCCTGATCGAGTAAGACAAAGTCCCCTAATCGAGTATAACAAAGTCCCCCGACCGAGTATAACAAAGGCCTCTGGTCGAGTATAACAAAGTTCCCTGGTCGAGAATAACAAAGTCCAGTGATCCTAGTATAAGAAAGCCCCCTGTACGAGTATAACAAAGTCCCCAGATCGAGAATAACAAAGTTCCACGAACGATTACAACAAATTTCCCTGGTCGAGTATAACAAAGGGCCCTGATCGGGTAAGACAAAGTCCCCTGATCGAGTATAACAAAGTCTCCTGATCCTAATTTAACAAAGCCCACTGGACGAGTATAACAAAGTCCCCTGAACCGAGTATAACAAAGTCCCCTGGTCGAGTATAACAAAGTTTTCTAATCGAGTATAACAACGTCTCCTGGCACAGTATAACAAATTCCCCAGATCGAGTATAACAAAGTTCCTGATCGAGTATAACAAAGTCCCCTGGTACAGTATAACAAAGACCCCTGATCGAGTATAACATATCCCCTGATTGAGTATAACAAAGTCTCCTGGCCCAGTATAACAAAGTCCCCAGATCGAGCATAACAAAGTCCCCTGATCGATTATAACATAGTCCCTGACCGAGTATAACAAAGGCCTCAGGTCGAGTATAACAAAGTCCCCTGGTCGAGAATTACAAAGTCCCCTGATCCTAGTATAACAAATCCCCCTGGACGAGTATAACAAAGTCCCCTGGTCCAGTATAACAAAGTCCACTGATCGAGTATAACATATCCCCTGATCGAGTAAAACAACGTCTCCTGGCCCAGTATAACAAATTCCCCAGATCGAGCATAACAAAGTCCCCTGATCGATTACAACAAAGTCCCCTGGTCGAATATAACAAAGGGCCCTGATCGAGTAAGGCAAAGTCCCCTGATCGAGTATAACAAAGTCCCCTGATCCTAGTATAACAAAGCCCACTAGACGAGTATAACAAAGTCCCCTGAACCGAGTATAACAAAGTCCCCTCATCGAGTATAACATATCCCCTGATCGAGTATAACAAAGTCCCTGGTGGAGTATAACAAAGTCCCCTGGTCGAGTATAACAAAGTTTTCTAATCGAGTATAACAAAGGCCCCTGGTCAAGTATAACAAAGGCCCCTCATCGAGTATAACAAAGTCCATTGGTCAAGTATAAAAAAGTCCCATGATCGAGTATAACAAAGCCCCTTGCTCTAGTATAAGAAAGTCCCATGATCGATAATAACAAAGTCCCCTGATTGAGTATAACAAATGACCGTGATCGAGTCTGAAAAGGCCCCTAATCGAGTATAACAAAGTCCCCTGATCTAGTATAACAAAGCGCCCCTGATCGAGTACAACAAAGGCCCCTCATCGAGTATAACAAAGTCCTCTGATCGAGTATAATAAAGTCCCCTGATCGAGTATAAAAAAGTCCCCTGGCCCAGTACAATAAAGTCCCCATATCGAGCATAACAAAGCCCCCTGATCGATTATAACAAAGTCCCCTGGTCGAGTATAGCAAAGGGCTCTGATCGAGTAAGACAAAGTCCCCTCATCGAGTATAACAAAGCCCCCTGAACGAGTATAACAAATTCCCCTGATCGAGTATAACAAAGTTCAGTTGTCCAGTATAACAAAGTCCCCAGATCGAGTATAACAAAGGCCCCTCATCGAGTACAACAGAGTCCATTGGTCAAGTATTAAAGACCCCTGGTCGAGTATAACAAAGTCCCCTGATGGAGTATAACAAAGTCCCCTGATCGAGTATAACAAAGCCTCTTGATCGAGTATAACAAAGTCCCCTGATCTAGTATAACAAAGGCCCCTGATCGAGTATAACAAAGTCCCTGGTCGAGTATAACAAAGTCCCCTGTTCGTGTCTAACAAAGTCCGTTTATCGAATATAACAAATTCCCCTTATCGAATATAACAAAGTCCCTTGATCGAGTATAACAAAATCCCCTGGTCGAGTATAACAAAGTTTTCTAATCGAGTATAACAAAGTCCTCTGATCGAGTATAACAAAGTCCCCTTATCGAGTATAACAAATTCCCCTTATCGAATATAACAAAGTCCCTTGATCGAGTATAACAAAATCCCCTGTTCGAGTATAACAAAGTTTTCTAATCGAGTATAACAAAGTACTCTGATCGAGTATAACAAAGTCCCCTGATCGAGTATAACAAAAACCTCTAATCAAGTATAACAAAGTCCCCTGATCGAGTATAACAAAGTCCCCTGGTCGAGTATAGCAAAGTCCCCTGATCGAGTATAACAAAGCCTCCTGATCGAATATAACAAAGTCCCCTGGTCCAATATAACAAAGTCCCCTGATCGAGTATAACATATCCCCTGCTCGAGTATAACAACGTCTCCTGGCTCAGTATAACAAAGTCCCCAGATCGAGCATAACAAAGTCCCCTGATCGATTATAACAAAGTCCTCTGGTCGAGTATAACAAAGGGGCCTGATCGAGTAAGACAAAGTATCCTAATCGAGTATAACAAAGTCCCCTGATCCTAGTATAGCAAAGCCCCCTGGACGAGTATAACAAAGTCCCCTGATCGAGTATAACAAAGTCCCCTGATCGAGTATAACAAAGTCCCCTGGTACAGAATAACAAAGAACCCTGATCGAGTATAACATATCCCCTGATTGAGTATAACAAAGTCTCCTGGCCCAGTATAACAAAGTCCCCAGATCGAGCATAACAAAGTCCCCTGATCGATTACAACATAGTCCCTGACCGAGTATAACAAAGGCCTCTGGTCGAGTATAACAAAGTCCCCTGTTCGAGAATAACAAAGTCCCCTGATCGAGTAAAACAACGTCTCCTGGCTCAGTATAACAAAGTCCCCAAATCGAGCATAACAAAGTCCCCTGATCGATTACAACAAAGTCCCCTGGTCGAATATAACAAAGGGCCCTGATCGAGTAAGACAAAGTCCCCTGATCGAGTATAACAAAGTCCCCTGATCCTAGTATAAGAAAGTCGCCTGAACCGAGTATAACAAAGTCCCCTCATCGAGTATTACATATCCCCTGATCGAGTATAACAAAGTCCCTGGTGGAATATAACAAAGTCCCCTGGCCGAGTATAACAAAGTTTTCTAATCGAGTATAACAAAGGCCCCTGGTCAAGTATAACAAAGGCCCCTCATCGAGTATAACAAAGTCCATTGGTCAAGTATAAAAAAGTCCCCTGATCGAGTATAAGAAAGCCCCATGCTCGAGTATAAGAAAGTCCCCTGATCGAGTATAACAAAGTCCCCTGATTGAGTATAACAAAGGCCCGTGATCGAGTCTGAAAAGGCCCCTAATCGAGTATAACAAAGTCCCCTGATCTAGTATAACAAAGTCCCCTTATCGAGTATAACAAGGTCCCCTTATCGAGTATAACAAAGTCCGGTGATCGTGTATAACAAAGGCCCCTGGTCGAGTATAACAAAGTCCCCTGATCGAGTATAACAAAAGTCCCCTGATCGAGTATAATAAAGTCCCCTGATCGAGTATAAAAAAGTCCCCTGGCCCAGTACAACAAAGTCCCTATATCGAGCATAACAAAGCCCCCTGATCGATTATAACAAAGTCCCCTGGTCGAGTATAACAAAGGGCTCTGATCGAGTAAGACAAAGTCCCCTGATCGAGTATAACAAAGCCCCCTGAAAGAGTATAACAAATTCCCCTGATCGAGTATAACAAAGTTCAGTTGTCCAGTATAACAAAGTCTCCAGATCGAGTATAACAAATTCCCCTTATCAAATATAACAAAGTCCCTTGATCGAGTATAACAAAATCCCCTGGTCGAGTATTACAAAGTTTTCTAATCGAGTAAAACAAAGTCCTCTGATCGAGTATAACAAGGTCCCCTGATCGAGTATAACAAAGTCCATTGGTCAAGTATTAAAGACCCCTGGTCGAGTATAACAAAGTCCCCTGATGGAGTATAACAAAGTCCCCTGATCGAGTATAACAAAGCCTCTTGATCGAGTATAACAGAGTCCCCTGATCTAGTATAACAAAAGCCCCTAATCGAGTATAACAAAGGGCCCTGATCGATTATAACAAAGTCCCTGGTCGAATATAACAAAGTCCCCTGTTCGTGTCTAACAAAGTCCCCTTATCGAGTATAACAAATTCCCCTTATCAAATATAACAAAGTCCCTTGATCGAGTATAACAAAATCCCCTGGTCGAGTATTACAAAGTTTTCTAATCGAGTAAAACAAAGTCCTCTGATCGAGTATAACAAGGTCCCCTGATCGAGTATAACAAAGTCCCCTAATCAAGTATAACAAAGTCCGCTGATCGAGTGTAACAAAGTCCCTTGGTCGAGTACAACAAAGTCCCCTCATCATTTATAACAAAAGCCCCTCATCGAGTATAGCAAAGTCCATTGGTCAAATATAGGAAAGTCAACTGGTCGAGTATAACAATGTTCCCTGATCGAGTATAACAAAGACCCCTGGTCAAGTATAACAAAACCCCCTCATCGAGTATAACCAAGAGCCCTAATTGGGTATAACAAAGTCCCCTGATTGACTATAACAAAGTCCCCTGAACGAGTATAACAAAGTCCTCTAGTTGAGTATAACAAAGTCCCCTGATCGAGTATAACAAAGTCCCTAGATCGAGCATAATAAAGGCCCAGATCGAGTCTGAAAAGGCCCCTAATCGAGTATAACAAAGTCCCCTGATCTAGTATAACAAAGTCCCCTTATCGAGTATAACAAGGTCCCCTTATCGAGTATAACAAAGTCCGGTGATCGTGTATAACAAAGGCCCCTGGTCGAGTATAACAAAGTCCCCTGATCGAGTATAACAAAAGTCCCCTGATCGAGTATAATAAAGTCCCCTGATCGAGTATAAAAAAGTCCCCTGGCCCAGTACAACAAAGTCCCTATATCGAGCATAACAAAGCCCCCTGATCGATTATAACAAAGTCCCCTAGTCGAGTATAACAAAGGGCTCTGATCGAGTAAGACAAAGTCCCCTGATCGAGTATAACAAAGCCCCCTGAAAGAGTATAACAAATTCCCTTGATCGAGTATAACAAAGTTCAGTTGTCCAGTATAACAAAGTCTCCAGATCGAGTATAACAAATTCCCCTTATCAAATATAACAAAGTCCCTTGATCGAGTATAACAAAATCCCCTGGTCGAGTATTACAAAGTTTTCTAATCGAGTAAAACAAAGTCCTCTGATCGAGTATAACAAGGTCCCCTGATCGAGTATAACAAAGTCCATTGGTCAAGTATTAAAGACCCCTGGTCGAGTATAACAAAGTCCCCTGATGGAGTATAACAAAGTCCCCTGATCGAGTATAACAAAGCCTCTTGATCGAGTATAACAGAGTCCCCTGATCTAGTATAACAAAAGCCCCTAATCGAGTATAACAAAGGGCCCTGATCGATTATAACAAAGTCCCTGGTCGAATATAACAAAGTCCCCTGTTCGTGTCTAACAAAGTCCCCTTATCGAGTATAACAAATTCCCCTTATCAAATATAACAAAGTCCCTTGATCGAGTATAACAAAATCCCCTGGTCGAGTATTACAAAGTTTTCTAATCGAGTAAAACAAAGTCCTCTGATCGAGTATAACAAGGTCCCCTGATCGAGTATAACAAAGTCCCCTAATCAAGTATAACAAAGTCCGCTGATCGAGTGTAACAAAGTCCCTTGGTCGAGTACAACAAAGTCCCCTCATCATTTATAACAAAAGCCCCTCATCGAGTATAGCAAAGTCCATTGGTCAAATATAGGAAAGTCAACTGGTCGAGTATAACAATGTTCCCTGATCGAGTATAACAAAGACCCCTGGTCAAGTATAACAAAACCCCCTCATCGAGTATAACCAAGAGCCCTAATTGGGTATAACAAAGTCCCCTGATTGACTATAACAAAGTCCCCTGAACGAGTATAACAAAGTCCTCTAGTTGAGTATAACAAAGTCCCCTGATCGAGTATAACAAAGTCCCTAGAACGAGCATAATAAAGGCCCCTCATCGAGTATAACAAAGTCCATTGGTCAGGTATAAAAAAGTCTTCTGGTCGAGTATAACAAAGTCCCCTGATCGAGTATAGCAAAGTCCCCTGATCGAGTATAACAAAGCCTCCTGATCGAGTATAACAAAGTCCCCTAATCGAGTATAACAAAGCCCCCTGCTCGAGTATAAGAAAGTGTCCTGATGGAGTATAACAAAGTCCCCTTCTCGTGCATAACAAAGTCCCTAGATCGAGTATAACAAAGGCCCCTCATCGAGTACAACAAAGTCCATTGTCAAGTACAAAAAAGTCCCCTGGTCGAGTATAACAAAGTCCCCTGATCGAGTATAACAAAGTCCCCTGATCTAGTATAGCAAAGTCCCCTTATCGAGTATAACAAAACCTCCTGATCGAGTATAACAAAGTCCCCTGATCGAGTATTAAAAGCCCCCTGCTAGTGTATAAGAAAGTTCCCTGATTGAGTATAACAAAGTCCTCTGATCGAGTATAACAAAGTCCCCTGGTCGAGTATAACAAAGGCCCCTCATCGAGTATAACAAAGTCCATTGGTCAAGTATAAAAAATACCCCTGGTCGAGTATAACAAAGCTCACTCATCGAATATAACAAAGGCCCCTAATCCAGTATAACAAAGTCCCTGATTGAGTATAACAAAGTCACCTGATCGAGTATAACAAAGTCCTCTGGTTGAGTATAACAAAGTTCCCTGATCGAGTATAACATATCCCCTGATCGAGTATAACAAAGTCCTCTGTTCGAGTATAAAAAAGTCCCCTGATCGAGTATAACAATGTCCCCTTCTCGCGTATAAAAAATCCCTAGATCGAGCATAACAAAGACCCCTCATCGAGTATAACAAAGTCCATTGGTCAAGTATAAAAAAGTCCCCTTTGTCGTGTATAACAAAGTCCCCTGATCGAGTATAACAAAGTCCCCTGGTCGAGTATAGCAAAGTCCCCTGATCGAGTATAACAAAGCCTCCTGATCGAATAAAACAAAGTCCTCTGGTCCAGTATAACAAAGTCCCCTGATCGAGTATAACAATGTCCCCTTCTCGAGTATAACAAAACCCTAGATCGAGCATAACAAAGACCCCTCATCGAGTATAACAAAGTCCATTGGTCAAGTATAAAAAAGTCCCCTGGTCGTGTATAACAAAGTCCCCTGATCAAGTATAACCAATTCCCCTTGTCGAGAATAGCAAAGTCCCCAGATCGAACATAACAAAGTCCCCTGATCGATTATAACGAAGTCCTCTGGTCGAGTATAACAAAGGGCCCTGATCGAGTAAGACAAAGTCCCCTAAACGAGTATAACAAAGACCCCTGATCCTAGTATAACAAAGCCCCCTGGACGAGTATAACAAAGTCCCCTAATCGAGTATAACAAAGTCCCCTGATCGAGTATAACAAAGTCCCCTGGTTCAGTATAACAAAGTCCCCTGATCGAGTATAACATATCCCCTGATCGAGTAGAACAAAGTCTTCTGATCCAGTATAACAAAGTCCCCTGATCGAGTATAACGAAGCCCCCTGCTCGGGTATAAGAAAGTCCCCTGATCGAGTATAATAAAGTCTCCTCATCGAGTATAAGAAAGGCCCCTCATCGAGTCCAAAAAAGGCCCCTAATCGAGTATAACAAAGTCCCCTGGTCCAGTATAACAAAGTCCCTGATCGAGTATTACATATCCCTGCTCGAGTATAACAACGTCTCCTGGCCCAGTATAACAAAGTCCCCAGATTGAGAATAGCAAAGTCCCCTGATCGATTATAACAAAGTCCCCTTGTCGATTATAACAAAGGGCCCTGACCGAGTAGGACAAAGTCCCCTAATCGACTATGACAAAGTCTCCTGTCCCAGTATAACAAAGTCCCCTGGTCGAGAATAACAAAGTCCAGTGATCCTAGTATAACAAAGCCCCATGGACGAGTATAACAAAGTCCCCAGATCGAGTATAACAAAGTTCCATGATCTATTACAACACATTCCAATGGTCGAGTATAACAAAGGGCCCTGATCAAGTAAGACAAAGTCCCCTGATCGAGTATAACAAAGTCCCCTGATCCTAATATAACAAAGCCCACTGGACGAGTATAACAATGTCCCCTCATCGAGTATAACATCCCCTGATCGAGTATGAAAAAGTCCCTGGTGGAGTATAACAAAGTCCCCTGGTCGAGTATAACAAAGTTTTCTAATAGAGTATAACAAAGGCCCCTGGTCGACTATAGCAAAGTCCTCTGATCGAGTATAACAAAGTCCCCTGATCGAGTATAACAAAGTCCCCTCATCAAGTATAACAAAGTCCCCTGATCGAGTATAACACATCCCCTGATCGAGTATTAGAAATACCCTGATCGAGCATAACAAAGCCTCCTGATCGAGTATAACACAGGCCCTGATCGAGTTTAAAAAAGGCCCCTAATCGAGTATAACAAAGTCCCCTGATCGAGCATAACAAAGTACCCTGATCGAGTATAACATATCCCCTGATCGAGTATAACAAAGTCCCCTGATTCAGTATAACAACGTCCCCTGGTCGAGTATAACAAAGTCCCCTGATCGAGTATAACAAAAGCCCCTCATCGAGTATAGCAAAGTCCATTGATCAAATATAGGAAAGTCCACTGATCGAGAATGACAATGTCCCCTGATAAATTATAAAAAGTCCCCTAGTCGAGTATAACAAAGTTCCCTGATCGAATATAACAAAGTCCCCTGTTCGAGTATAATAAAGCCCTCTCATCGAGTATAAAAAGGCTCCTAATTGAGTATAACAAAGTCACCTGATTGAGTATAACAAAGTCCCCTGATCGAGTATAACAAAGTCCTCCGGTTGAGTAAAACAAAGTCCCCTCATCGAGTATTTCAAAGCCGCCTAATCGAGTATAACAAAGTCTCCTGGTCGAGGATATCAAACTCCCCTGTTCGAGTCAAACAAAGTCCCCTTATCGAGTATAACAAATTCACCTTATCGAGTATAACAAAGTCCCTTATCGAGTATAACAAAAGTCCCCTGATCGAGTATAACAAAGTCCCCTAATTGAGTATAACAGAGTCCCCTGACCCAGTATAACAAAGTCCCCATATCGAGCATAACAAAGTCCCCTGATCGATTATAACAAAGTCCCTTGGTCGAGTATAGCAAAGGGCCCTGATCGAGTAAGACAAAGTCCCCTGATCGAGTATAACAAAGTTCCCTGGTCCAGTATAACAAAGTCCCCTCATCGAGTATAACACATCCCCTGATCGAGTATAACAAAGTCTAATGGCCCAGTATAACAAAGTCCCAGGATCGAGCATAACAAAGTCCCCTAATCGATTATAACAAAGACCCCTGACCGAGTATAACAAAGGCCTCTGGTCGAGTATAACAAAGTCCCCTGGTCGAGAATAACAAAGTCCCCTGATACTAGTATAACAAAGTCCTATGGTCTAGTATAAAAAAGTTCCCTGATCGAGTGTAACAAAGGCCCCTCATCGAGTATAACAAAGTCCATTGGTCAAGTATAAAAAATCCCCTGGTCGAGTATAACAAAGTCTCCTGATCGAGTATAACAAAGTCCTCTGGTCGAGTATATCAAAGTCCGATAATCAAGTATAACAAAGTTCCCTGATCGAGTATAACATATCCCCTGATCGAGTATAAAAACGTCATCTGGTAGAGTATAACAACGTCCCCTCATCGAGTATAACAAAGGCCCTTCATCGAGTATAACAAAGTCCCCTGATCGAGTATTTCAAAGCCGCCTAATCGAGTATAACAAAGTCCCCTGGTCGAGGATATCAAAGTCCCCTGGTCGAGTCTAACAAAGTCCCCTTATCGAGTATAACATATTCACCTTATCGAGTATAACAAAGTCCCCTTATCGAGTATAACAAAGTCCGGTGATTGAGTATAACAAAGGCCCCTCGACGAGTATAACAAAGTGTCCTGATCGAGTATAACAAAAGTCCCCTGATCGAGTATAACAAAGTCCCCTAATCGTGTATAAAAAAGTCCCCTGGTCCAGTATAACAAAGTCCGCTGATCGAGTATAGAAAAGTTGCCTGGCCCAGTGTAACAAAGTCCCCATATCGAGAATAACAAAGTCTCCTGATCGATTATAACAAAGTCCCTTGGTCGAGTATAGCAAAGCCCCCTGGACGAGTATAACACATCCCCTGATCGAGTATAACAAAGTCTAATGGCCCAGTATAACAAAGTCCCAGATCGAGCATAATAAAGTCCCCTAATCGATTATAACAAAGTCCCTTGACCGAATATAACAAAGGCCTCGGGTCGAGTATAACAAACTTCTCTGGTCGAGAATAACAGTGTCCCCTGATCGAGTATAACAAAGTCCCCTGGTCGAGTATAGCAAATTCCGATAATCAAGTATAACAAAGTCCCCTGATTGAGTATAACATATCCCCTGATCGAGTATAACAAAGTCTTCTGGTCGAGTATAACAACGTCCCCTGATCGAGTATAACAAAAGCCCCTCATCGAGTATAGCAAAGTCCATTGGTCAAATATAGGAAAGTCCACTGATCGAGTATGACAAAATCCCCTGATTAATTATAATAAAGTCCCCTGGTCGAGTATAACAAAGTTCCCTGATCGAGTATAACAAAGTTCCCTGGTCGAGTATAACAAAGCCCCCTTCATCGAGTATAACAAAGGCCCCTGATTGAGTATAACAAAGTCCCCTGATCGAATATAACAAAGTCCTCTGGTTGAGTATAACAAAGACCCCTGATCGAGTATAACATATCCCCCGATCGAGTATAACAAAGTCCCCTGATCGAGCATAACAAAGTCCATTGGTCAAGTATAAAAAAGTCCCCTGGTCGAGTATATCAATGTCCCATGATCGAGTATAACAAAGTCCCCTGATCTAATATAACAAAGGCCGCTGATCGAGTATAACAAAGGCCCATGATCGAGTATAATAATGTCCATCGGTCAAGTATAAAAAGGACACCTGGTCGAGTATAACAAAGTCCCCTGATCGAATATAACAAAGTCCCCTGGTCGAGTATAACAAAGCACCCTCATCCAGTATAACAAAGGCACCTAATCGAGTATAACAAAGTCCCCTGATTGAGTATAACAAAGTCCCCTGATCGAATATAACAAAGTCCTCTGGTTGAGTATAACAAAGACCCCTGATCGAGTATAACATATCCCCCGATCGAGTATAACAAAGTCCCCTGATCGAGCATAACAAAGTCCATTGGTCAAGTATAAAAAAGTCCCCTGGTCGAGTATATCAATGTCCCATGATCGAGTATAACAAAGTCCCCTGATCTAATATAACAAAGGCCGCTGATCGAGTATAACAAAGGCCCATGATCGAGTATAATAATGTCCATCGGTCAAGTATAAAAAGGACACCTGGTCGAGTATAACAAAGTCCCCTGATCGAATATAACAAAGTCCCCTGGTCGAGTATAACAAAGCACCCTCATCCAGTATAACAAAGGCACCTAATCGAGTATAACAAAGTCCCCTGATTGAGTATAACAAAGTCCCCTGATCGAGTATAACAATGTCCTCTGGTTGAGTATAACAAAGTCCCCTGATCGAGTATAGCATATCCCCTTATCGAGTATAACAAAGTCCTCTCGTCGAGTATAAAAAAGTCCCCTGATCGCGTATAACAAACTCCCCTTCTCGAGTATAACAAAGTCCCCTGATCGAGTATAACAAACGCCCCTCATCGAGTATATCAAAGTCCCCTGATCGAGTATAACAAAGTCCATTGGTCAAATATAAAAACGTCCCCTGGTCGAGTATTAGAAAGTCCCCTGATAGAGTATAACAAAGTCTCCTGATCGAGTATAACAAAGGCCCCTTATCGAGTTAAAAAAAGGCCCCTAATCGAGTATAACAAAGTCCTCTGATCGAGTATAACAAAGTACCGTGATCGAGTATAACAAATTCCCCTGATCAAGTATAACAACGTCCCCTGATCGAGTATAACATATCCCCTGATCGAGTATAACAAAGTGTTCTGGTCGAGGATAACAAAGATCCCTGATTGAGTATAACAAAGTCCCCTGGTCGAGTATAACAAAAGCCGCTTATCGAGTATAGCAAAGTCCATTGGTCAAATATAGGAAAGTCCACTGATCGAGTATGACAAAGTTCCCTGATTAATTATAAAAAAGTCCCTAGTCGAGTATAACAAAGTTCCTGATCGAGTATAACAAAGTCCTCTGGTCGAGTATAACAATGCCCCCTCATCGAGTGTAACAAAGGCCCCTAATCGAGTATAACAAAGTCCCCTAATTGAGTATAACAAAGTCCCCTGATCGAGTATAACAAAGTCCTCTGGTTGAGTATAACAAAGTCTCCTGATCGAGTATAACATATCCCCTGATCGAGTATAACAAAGTCCTCTGGTTCGAGTATAAAGAAGTCCCTTGGTCGAGTATAACAAAGTCCCCCGGTCAATTATAGCAAAGTCCCCTGATCGGGTATAACAAAGTCCCTTGATCGAGTATAACATATCCCCTGATCGAGTATAACAAAGTCTTCTGGTCGAGTATAAAAAAGTCCCCTCATCGAGTATAACAAAGGCCCCTCATCGAGTATAACAAAGTCCATTGGTCACGTATTAATAAGTCCGCTGGTCGAGTATATCAATGTCCCCTGATCGTGTATAACAAAGTCCCCTGGTCGAGTATAGCAAAGTCCCCTGATCGAGTATAACAAAGCCTCCTGATCGAGAATAACAAAGTCCCCTGATCGAGTATAACAAAGCCCCCTGCTCGAGTATAATAAAGTCCCCTGATCGAGTATAACAAAGTCGCCTGATCTAGTATAACAAAGCCTCCTGATCGAGAATAACAAAGTCCCCTGATCGAGTATAACAAAGTCCCCTGATAGAGTATAACAAAGTCTCCTGATCGAGTATAACAAAGGCCCCTTATCGAGTCTAAAAAAGGCCCCTAATCGAGTATAACAAAGTCCTCTGATCGAATATAACAAAGTACCGTGATCGAGTATAACAAAGTCCCCTGATCAAGTATAACAACGTCCCCTGATCGAGTATAACATATTCCCTGATCGAGTATAACAAAGTGTTCTGGTCGAGGATAACAAAGATCCCTGATTGAGTATAACAAAGTCCCCTGGTCAAGTATAACAAAGTCCCCTGATCGAGTATAACAAAAGCCGCTTAACGAGTATAGCAAAGTCCATTGGTCAAATATAGGAAAGTCCACTGATCGAGTATGACACAGTCCCCTGATTAATTATAAAAAAGTCCCTAGTCGAGTATAACAAAGTTCCTGATCGAGTATAACCATGTCCTCTGGTCGAGTATAACAATGCCCCCTCATCGAGTGTAACAAAGGCCCCTAATCGAGTATAACAAAGTCCCCTAATTGAGTATAACAAAGTCCCCTGATCGAGTATAACAAAGTCCTCTGGTTGAGTATAACAAAGTCCCCTGATCGAGTATAACATATCCCCTGATCGAGTATAACAAAGTCCTCTTGTTCGAGTATAAAGAAGTCCCTTGGTCGAGTATAACAGAGTCCCCTGGTCAATTATAGCAAAGTCCCCTGATCGGGTATAACAAAGTCCCTTGATCGAGTATAACATATCCCCTGATCGAGTATAACAAAGTCTTCTGGTCGAGTATAAAAAAGTCCCCTCATCGAGTATAACAAAGGCCCCTCATCGAGTATAACAAAGTCCATTGGTCACGTATTAATAAGTCCCCTGGTCGAGTATATCAATGTCCCCTGATCGTGTATAACAAAGTCCCCTGGTCGAGTATAGCAAAGTCCCCTGATCGAGTATAACAAAGCCTCCTGATCGAGAATAACAAAGTCCCCTGATCGAGTATAACAAAGCCCACTGCTCGAGTATAATAAAGTCCCGTGATCGAGTATAACAAAGTCGCCTGATCTAGTATAACAAAGGCCCCTGATCGAGTATAACAAAGGTCCCTCATCGAGTATAACAAAGTCCCCTGATCGAGAATTTAAATGCCGCCTAATCGAGTATAACAAATTCCCCTGGTCGAGGATAACAAAGTCCCCTGTTCGAGTATAACAATGTTCGGTGATTGAGTATAACAAAGGCCCCTGTTCGAGTATAACAAAGTCTCCTGATCGAGTATAACAAAAGTCCCCTGATCGAGTATAACAAAGTCCCCTAATCGAGTATAAAAAAGTCCCCTGGTCCAGTATACCAAAGTCCGCTGATCGAGTATAAAATAGTCCCCTGGCCCAGTATAACAAAGTCCCCATATCGAGCATAACAAAGTCCCCTGATCGATTATAACAAAGTCCCTTGGTCGAGTATAGCAAAGGGCCCTGATCGAGTAAGACAAAGTCCCCTGATCGAGTATAACAAAGTCCCCTAATCGAGTATAACAAAGCCCCCTGATCGAGTATAACAAAGTCCCCTGGTCCAGTATAACAAAGTCCCCTAATCGAGTATAACACATCCCCTGATCGAGTATAACAAAGTCTAATGGCCCAAGATAACAAAGTCCAGATCGAGCATAACAAAGTCTAATAGCCCAGGATAACAAAGTCCCCAGATCGAGCATATTCCTTGACTGGTAACAAAGCATATCAACATACTCAAAGTATAATCAATGTCTCCGGAATAAACAAGCCAGTGACAGCAGCATATATTTCTGAAAATCAGCTGTGAAATATGTTCAGAACAGCCCAAAGTATACTATAATACTAAGCAACATTTGAAATATACCAGTATACTTCTTAACAGTCAGGGAAAAAATCATTATACAGATTAGTGTCCTCGAAGCAGATCAACTTGTCTCCTGCTTTCTGGGGACCCATTAGTGGCATATCAGTATATCCAAAGAGACACATCGGAGTATATTACCATATATCCCAAGTGCCATGAAGGGATATCAACATACCTGAGTATATTAACTAGCTCTCATAGTCTTCCACTCTCTCTTAGATCCATCAGAATATGTCAGCATATCACCCTATCTTCTGAAGGTCCAGTTTACCTTGTTCCGAAAGTATGTCGAAGCATACTAACAGATCCCCTGAATGCCTTGAGAACATATCAGTATACTTCTAGGTTAATTCATATCATATCAGTATATCCCCTGAATCTAAGGTATAGCTAACCTCATTTCAAATTATTATTAGAGTATGTTAACATATTCCCTTAGAAGCATACCAGCATATCTCTTATGTCATTACAGTCAACCAGTATACGCTCAGAGATAGATGCAAGCATATCAGGGTATATTAGCATACCCTGTAAGAGAGATATGAGCCTAGCTACATAACCAAGTATATCAGCATACCCCATATGCTCTTATAGTACATCAGCACACCCTCTGAGAGACAGAACCATACCAACATATCAGAACATATTAGTATATCCTTTAGAGTGATATGAACATAATGGCATATCAGATGACAAGAGTATATCAGCATAGTCTTTGAGGAGCATATCAGACCAACCTAGCATAAGCTCTTTAAGATAGATGGGAGCATATCTTAAATAGACTGGAACATACCAGAGCATATTAGCATATTAGCATATTAGCATATTAGCAAGGTGAGGAGGAGGAGGAGGAGGCAGGTGTCCACCGACCAGGTATGCCGATAGTCTCGTGATAATGTGGGTAAAACTGGTGTGTGTGTGTGTGTGTGTGTGTGAATAATAATAATAATAATAATAATTAACGGTTTATTGAAAAAGTTATGCAGCCCGAAGGCTGAAAATATACATTGGGCATAAATGACTTATTACATACATTGGTGGTTTAACAAAAGCCTTCATTAGAGAAAGGTAAAGGAACATACAGTGAACATACAGATTAATGTAGGTGTTGAACAGCAAAAACGTAGTGTAGTAACTCCCTCCCAGATGGTGTTAGGAGGGACCTCACGTGGTGTAGTAGTTCCCTCACAGATGGTGTTATGAGGGGCCTCACGTGGTGTAGTAATTCCCTCACAGATGCAGGCAAGTTATGAGGCCTCACGTGGTGTAGTAATTCTCAC
>NW_024757434.1:0-5393 GCF_018991925.1 Homarus americanus | reverse complement strand
AGGTCATCACAAACTGGTAGGCCATCACACCACTGCTAGAACATCGCACTACTGGTAGGACATCACAAACTGGTAGGCCATCACACGACTGGTAGAACATCACACTACTGGTAGGACAACACACCACTGGAAGGCCATCACACTACTGATAGGACATCACACTACTGGTAGGACATCACGCCACTGGTAGGACAACACACCACTAGTATGACATTACACCACTGGTAGGACATCACACCACTGGTAGGACATCACACTACTGGTAGGACATCACATCACTCGTAGGACATCACACCACTAGTAGGACAACACACCACTAGTAGGACATCGCACCACCGACAGGACATCACACCACCGACAGACATCACACCTCACTGCAGGACAACACACCACTGCAGAACATCACACACCGGGTAGAACACACACCCACTGCAGACATCACACCACCAGCAGACATCACACCACTGGTGAAGTCATCACACCACTGGCAGACACCACCACTGCAGACATCACACTACTGCAGACATCACACCACCGGCAGACACATCACACTCAGTAGGACATCACACCACCAGTAGACATCACCGGTAGCCATCGCCACCACTGGTAGAACACACCACTGGGTAGGTCATCACACCACTGGAAGGACACCACACCACTGGTAGCACATCACACTACTGGTAGGACATCACACCACTGGTAGGACATCACACTACTGATAGGACATCACACTATTGGTTGAACATCACGCCACTGGTACGACAACACACCACTAGTAGGACATTACATCACTGGTAGGACATCACACTTCTGGTAGGACCTCACACTACTGGTAGGACATCACACCACTGGTAGGACATCACACTACTGGTAGGACAACACACCACTAGTAGGACACCACACCACCGGTAGGACATCACACTACTAGTAGGACATCACGCCACTGGTAGGACACCACACCACTGGTTGGACATCACACTACCAGGCGAACACACCACTGTAGCGACATCACACCACTGGCAGGGCCATCAACCACCGGTAGACAACACACCAATTGCAGGTCATCACACCACCGAAGGACAATCACACCACTGGTAGACATCGTCAGCGGTAGACATCGCCACCACTGGTGGACACCACACTACCGGGTAGGACAACACAACACTGCAGGACATCACACTACAGAGAAAGAGTTAATCACACTGCTGAACACATCACCACCGGGCAACACAACACACCACCAGCAGACATTGGCATCACTGTAGACAACACACCACTGGTAGGACATCACACCACTAGTAGAACATCACACCTCTGGTAGGACATCACAACACTAGTAGAACATCACACCACTGGTAGGACATCACACTACTGGTAGGACATCATGTCACTGGTAGGACACCACACCACTGGTAGGACATCACACCAATGGTAGGACAACACACCACTAGTAGGATATCACACCACTAGTAGGACATCACACCACTGGTTGGACATCACACCGTTTAGTAGGACAACACACTACTGGTAGGAAATCACACCACTGGTAGGTCAACACACCAATGGTAGGACATCACACTACTGGTAGGACATCACACCACTGGTAGGACATCACACAACTGGTAGGACATCACACCACTGGTAGGACAACACACCACTGGTAGGTCATCACACCACTGGCACGACAACACACCACTAGTAGGACATCACACCACTGGTAGGACATCACACCACTGGTAGGACATCACACTATTGGTAGGACATCACACTACTGGTAGGGCATCACACCAGTGGTAGACCATCAAACCATTAGTAGGACATCACATCACAGGTAGGATATCACACCACTTGTAAGACATCACACCATCAGTAGGACATCACACCACCAGTAGGACATCACACCAGTGGTAGGACATCACAACATGAGTAGGACATCACATCACAAGTAGGATATCACACCACTGGTAGGACATCACGCTACTGGTAGGACATCACGCCACTGGTAGGACACCACACCAGTGGTAGGACATCACACCAGTGGTAGGACAACACACCACTAGTAGGATATCACACCACTAGTAGGACATCACACCACTGGTAGGACATCACACCGTTGGTAGGACAACAAACTACTGGTAGGACATCACTCAACTGGTAGGACAACACACCACTAGTAGGACATCACACCGTTGGTAGGACAACACACTACTGGTAGGACATCACACCACTGGTAGGACAACACACCACTGGTAGGACATCACACTACTGGTAGGACATCACACCACTGGTAGGACATCACACTACTGGTAGGACATCACATTACTGGTAGGACAATACTAGTAGAACACCACACCACTGGTAGGACATCACACAAGTGGTAGGACAATACACCACTGGCAGGACATCACACTACTGCTAGAACATCACACCAATGGTAGGACATCACACTACTGGTAGGACAACACACCACTGGTAAGACATCACGCCACTTGTAGGACACCACTACACGGGTAGGACATTACACTACTGGTAGGACATCACACCACTGGGAGGACAATACACCACTGGCAGGACATCACACTACTGGTAGGACATCACCCCACTGGTAGGACAACACACCACTGGTAGGACATCACGCAACTGGTAGGACATCACCCCACTAGTAGGACATCACACCACTAGTAGGACATCACACTACTGGTAGGACATCACACCACTGGTAGGACATCAAACCACTGGTAGGACATCACACCACTGGTAGGACAAAACACCACTGGTAGGTCATCACACCACTGGTAGACATCACACCACCGGGTGGTGACATCACACTAATGGTAGGACACCACACCACCGGGTAGAACGCCACACCAGTCGGTGACAACACACTACCAGAAGCGACATCGCTACTGCAGAACATCAACCACCAGTAGACATCACACCACCAGTAGGACATCACACCATCAGACATCACACCACCAGACATCACCACTGGTAGGCCATCACACCACCGGGTAGACAAATACACCACTGGTAGGTCATCACACCACTGGCAGGACACCACACCACTGGTAGACATCACACTACTGGCAGACATCACACCACTGGCAGGGACATCACACCATTGCAGGACAACACACCACTGGTAGACATCACACCACTGGCAGGACATCACTGCAGGACAACACAACCACCAGACAGCACACCACCAGTAGACATCACGCCACCGGTGGACACCACCACCGGTAGACACCACACTACTAGTAGGACATCACACCACTAGTAAGACATCACACCACTGGTAGGCCATCACACCACTGGTAAGACAACACACCACTGGTAGGTCATCACACCACTGGTAGGACACCACACCACTGGTAGGACATCACACTACTGGTAGGACATCACACCACTGGTGGGACATCACACTACTGGTAGGACAACACACCACTGGTAGGACATCACACTACTGATAGGACATCACACTACAGGTTGAAGATCACGCTACTGGTACGACAACACACAACTAGTAGGACATTACATCACTGGTAGGACATCACACCACTGGTAGAACATCACACTACTGGTAGGACATCACAAACTGGTAGGACATCACACAACTGGTAGGACATCACACTACTGGTAGGACAACACACCACTAGTAGGACACCACACCACTTGTAGGACATCACACTACTGGTAGGACATCACTCGAGTTGTAGGACATCACACCACTGGTAGGAAAAGACACCACTGGTAGAACATCACACCACTGGTAGAACATCACACCACTGGTAGGACATCACACTACTGGTAGGACATCACAAACTAGTAGGCCATCACACTACTGGTAGGACAACACACCACTGGAAGGACATCACACTATTGATAGGACATCACACCACTGGTAGAACATCGTACCACTGGTAGGACATCACACTATTCATAGGACATCACACTACTGGTAGGAAATCACGCCAATGGTAGAACATCACACTACTGGTAGGTCATCACAAACTGGTAGGCCATCACACCACTGGTAGAAAATCACACTACTGGTAGGACATCACAAACTGGTAGGCCATCACATCACTGGTAGAACATCACACTACTGGTAGGACAACACACCACTGGAATGACATCACACTACTGATAGGACATCAAACTAATGGTAGGACATCACGCCACTGGTAGGACAACACACCACTAGTAGGACATTACACCATTGGTAGGACATCACACTACTGGTAGGACATCACACTACTGGTAGGACATCACACCAATGGTAGGACATCACACCACTAGTAGGGCAACACAAATTCACCGGTAGGACATCACACTACTGCTAGATATCACCACTGGTAGGACATCACACTACTAGTAGGACAACACACCATTGGTAGGACATCACACTAACAATAGGACATCACACTACTGGTTGGACATCACGCCACTGGTAAACAACACACCACTAGTAGCACATTACACCACTGGTAGGACATCACACTACTGGTAGGACATCACACTACTGGTAGGACATCACACCACTGGTAGGACATCACACAACTGGTAGGACAACACACCACTAGTAGGACCCCACACCACTGGAAGGACATCACACTACTGGTAGGACATCACACCAGTGGTAGGACATCACACCACTGGTAGGACAACACACCACTGGTAGGACATCACACTACTGGTAGGACATCACACTACTGGTAGGACAACACACCACTAGTAGAACATCACACCACTGATGGGACATCACACCACTGGTAGGACATCACACTACTGGTAGGACAACACACTACTGGTAGGACATCACGCCACTTGTAGGACACCACTACACGGGTAGGACATTACACTATTGGTAGGACATCACACCACTGGGAGGACAATACACCACTGGCAGGACATCACACTACTGGTAGGACATCACACCACTGGTAGGACAACACACCACTGGTAGAACATCACACCACTAGTAGGACATCACCCCACTAGTAGGACATCACACCACTAGTAGGACATCACACTACTGGTAGGACATCACACCACTGGTAGGACATCACACCACTGGTAGGACATCACACCACTGGTAGGTCATCACACCACTGGTAGGACATCACACCACTGGTAGGACATCACACTAATGGTAGGACACCACACCACTGGTAGAACACAACACCAGTCGTAGGACAACACACTACTGGTAGGACATCACACCACTGGGAGGACAACACACCACTGGTAGGACATCACACCACTAGTAGAACATCACTCCTCTGGTAGGACATCACAACACTAGTAGAACATCACACCACTGGTAGGACATCACACTACTGGTAGGACATCACGTCACTGGTAGGACACCACACCACTGGTAGGACATC
>NW_024757433.1:0-6555 GCF_018991925.1 Homarus americanus | reverse complement strand
CCCCTGAATGAGTATAACAAAATCCCCTGATCGAGAATAACAAAGTCCGCTGATCGAGTAAAACAAAGTCCCCTGATTGAGTCTAACAAAGTCCTCTGATCGAGTATAACAAAGACCCCTGATCGAGTTCAACAAAGGCCCATGATCGAGTATAAGAAAGTCCTCTGGTCGAGTAGAACAAAGGCCCCTCATCGAGTTTAACAAAGGCACATCATCGAGTATAACAAAGTCTCCTGGTCGAGTATAACAAACTCCCCTGGTCGAGTATAACAAAGGCCCCTGATCGAATATAACAAAGGCGCCTGAACGAGTATAACAGAGGCCCCTGATCGAGTATAACAAAGTTCACTGATCGAGTATAACAAAGTCCCCTAATCGGGTATAAGAAAGTCCCCCTGATCGAGAATAACAAAGTCCTCTGATCGAGTATAACAAAGCCCTCTCATCGTGTATAACAAAGCCCCCTCATCGAGTATAACAAACTCCCCTCATCAAGTATAACAAAGTCCCCTGATCGAGTATAACAAAGGCCCCTGATCGAGTTTAACAAAGGCCCCTGATCGAGTATAACAACGTCCCTGATCGAGTATAACAAAGACCGCTGATCGAGTATAACAAAGTCCCCTGATCGTGTATAACAAAGTCACCTGATCGAGTATAACAAAGGCCCCTCATCGAGTTTAACAAAGGCCCCTGATCGAGTATAACAAAGTCCCCTGGTCGAGTATAACAAAGGCCCCTCATCGAGTTTACCTGTGCGCCCCGACGTATAACAAAGTCCCTTGATCGAGTATAACAAACTCCCCTGGTTTTAGTATAACAAAGTCCCCTGATCGAGTATAAACAAAGTCCCCTGATCGAGTATAACAAAGTCCTTGACCGACAGGTAACAAAAGGCCCCTGATCAAGAGCAAAGCCTCTCATCGTATAACAAAGCCCTCATCGAGTATAACAAACTTGATCAAGTATAACAAAGTTCCCTGAACGAGTATAACAAAGTCCCCTGAACGATTATAACAAAGGCCCCTGATCGAGTATAACAAAGTTCCCTGATCGAGTATAACAAAGCCTCCTGATCGAGTACAACAAAGTCCCCTGATTGAGTTTAACAAAGGCCCCTGATCGAGTATAATAAAGTCCCCTGGTCGAGTATAACAAAGGCCCCTCATCGAGTTTAACAAAGGCCCCTCATCGAGTATAACAAAGTCCCCTGATAAAGCATTACAAAGTCCCCTGAACGAGTATAACAAAGTCCTATGATCGAGAATAACCATGTCCGCTGATCGAGTATAACAAATTCTACTGATCGAGTATAACAAAGGCCCCTCATTTAGTATAACAAAGGCCCCTAATGGAGTTTAACAAAGGCCCCTGATCGAGTATAACAAAGTCCCCTGGTCGAGTATATCAAGCTCCCCTGGTCGAGTATAACAAAGTCCCCTGATCGAGTATAACAAAGTCCCCTGATCGAGTATAACACAGTCCCCTGAACGATTATAACAAAATCCCCTGGCCGAGTATAACAAACGCCCCTCATCGAGTATAACAAAGTCCCCTGATCAGTATAACAAAGTCCCCAACGAGCATAACAACAGTCCCCATATCGAGTTTAACAGCGCCCCTGATCGAGTATAACAAAGCTTGGTCGAGTATAACAAAAGCCCCATATCGAGTTTAACAAAGGCCCTCATCGAGTATATAACAAAGTCCCCTAATCAAGTATATATAACAAAGTCCCTGAATGAGTATAACAAAATCCCCAGATCGAGAATACAAAGTCCGCTGATCGAGTATAACAAAGTCCCCTGGTCGAGTATAACAAAGGCCCCTCATCGAGTATAACTAAGTCCCCTGATCAAGTATAACAAAGTCCCCTGAACGAGTATAACAAAATCCCCTGATCGAGAATAACAAAGTCCGCTGGTCGAGTATAACAAAGTCCCCTGATAGAGTATAACCAAGTCCTCTGATCGAGTATAACAAAGGCCCCTGATCGAGTTCAACAAAGGCCCCTGATCGAGTATAAGAAAGTCCTCTGGTCGAGTAGAACAAAGGCCCCTCATCGAGTTTAACAAAGGCCCCTCTTTGAGCATAACAAAGTCCCCTGGTCGAGTATAACAAACTCACCTGGTCGAGTATACCAAAGTCCACTGATCGAGTATAACAAAGTCCCCTGATCGATTATAACAAAGGGCCCTGATCGAGTTTAACAAAGGCCCCTGATCGAGTATAACAACGTCCCTGATCGAGTATAACAAAGTCCGCTGATCGAGTATAACAAAGTCCCCTGATCGAGTATAACAAAGTCCCCTGATCGAGTATAACAAAGGCCTCTGATCGAGTATAACAAAGTCATCTGATCGAGAATAACAAAGTCCCCTGATCGAGTATAACAAAGGCCCCTAATTGAGTTTAACAAAGGCCCCTGATCGAGTATAACAAAGTCCCCTGATCGAGTATAACAAAGTCCGCTGATCGAGTATAACAAAGTCCCCTGATCGAGTATAACAAAGTTCCCTGATCGAGTATGACAAAGGCCCCTGATCGAGTTTAAGAAAGGCCACTGATCGAGTATAACAATGTCCCCTGGTCGAGTATAACAAAGGCCCCTCATCGAGTTCAACAAAGGCCCATCATTTAGCATAGCAAAGTCCCCTGGTTGAGTATACAAAACTCACCTGGTCGAGTATACCAACGTCCACTAATCGAGTATAACAAAGTCCCCTGATCGAGTATAACAAAGGCCCCTGATCGAGCTTAACAAAGGCCCCTGATCGAGTATAACAACGTCCCTGATCGAGTATAACAAAGTCCGCTGATCGAGTATAACAAAGTCCCATGATCGAGTATAACAAAGTCCCCTGATCGAGTATAACAAAGGCCTCTGATCGAATATAACAAAATCCCCTGATCGAGTATAACAAAGTCCCCTGATAAAGTATAACAAAGTCCGCTGATCGAGTATAACAAAGTCCCCTGATCGAGTATAACAAAGTCCCCTCACCGAGTATAACAGCCCTGACTGAGTATAACAGCCCCCCTGAGAGAGGCCACGTCCCTGATCGATATAACAGCGCCCTCATCGAGTTTTAACAAAGGCCCCTCATCGAGTTTAACAAAGCCCCTTCATCGAGTATAACAAAGTCCCCTCACCGAGTATAACAAAGTTTCCTCATCGAGTATAACAAAGCCCCCTCATAGAGTATAACAATGTCCCCTGATCTAGGATAGCAAAATCCCCTGATCGGGTATAACAAAGGCCCCTCATCAAGTATAACAAAGTCCGCTGATCGAGTATAACAAAGTCATCTGATCGAGCAAAACAAAGTTCCCGAATCGACTATAACAAAGTCCCCTCACCGAGTATAACAAAGTTCCCTGATCGAGTATAACAAAGCCCCCCTCATAGAGTATAAAAGGCCCTCATCAGAGTTTTAACAAAGGCCCTCATTGAGCATAACAAAGTCCCCTTGTCGAGTATAACAGGCCCCTATCGAGGCTGAATAAAGGTCTTCATCGAGTATAACAAAGTCCCTGTCGAGGCATAACAACCCCTGGTCGAGTATAACAAAGAACCCTGGTCGAGTATTACAAAGTCCCCTAGTGGAGTATAACAAAGGCCCCTGATCGAGTATAACAAAGGCCCCTCATCGAGTATAACAATGTCCCCTGATCGAGTATAACAAAGTCCGCTGATCGGGTATAACAAAGTCCCCTGATCGAGTATAACAAAGTCCCCTCATCGAGTATGACAAAGGCCCCTGATCGAGTTTAACAAAGGCCACTGATCGAGTATAACAAAGTCCCCTGGTCGAGTATAACAAAGGCCCCTCATCGAGTTTAACAAAGGCCCCTCATTGAGCATAACAAAGTCCCCTGGTCGAGTATAACAAACTCACCTGTTCGAGTATACCAAAGTCCACTGATCGTGTATAACAAAGTCCCCTGATCGAGTATCACAAAGGCCGCTGATCGAGTTTAACAAAGGCCCCTGATCGAGTATAACAACGTCCCTCATCGAGTATAACAAAGTCCGCTGATCGAGTATAACAAAGTCTCTTGATTGAGAGCAATAAAGTCCTCGACTGAGCATAACAAAGGGCTCTGATCGAGTATGCACAAAGTCCCTCGATCGAGTATAACAAAGTCCGATCGAGCAACAAAGGCCCTAATCGAGTTGTAACAGCGCCCCTGATCGAGATAACAAGTCCCCTAATCGAGTATAGCAAACCCTCAATGAGAGAGTAACAAAGTCCCTGATCGAGTATAACAAAGTCCCCTGATCGAGTATAACAAAGTCCCTTGAGCGATTATAACAAAGGCCACTGATCAAGTATAACAAAGCCCTCTCATCGTGTATAACAAAGCCCCCTCATCGAGTATAACAAACTCCCCTGATAATGTATAACAAAGTTCCCTGAACGAGTATAACAAAGTCCCCTGAACGATTATAACAAAGGCCCCTGATCGAGTATAACAAAGTTCCCTGATCGAGTACAACAAAGTCCCCTGATCTAATATAACAAAGGCCCCTGATCGAGTTTAACAAAGGCCCCTCATCGAGTATAACAAAGTCCCCTGATAAAGTATTACAAAGTCCCCTGAACGAGTATAACAAAGTCCTATGATCGAGAATAACAAAGTCCGCTCATCGAGTATAACAAAGTCCCCTGATCGAGTATAACAAAGGCCCCTCATTTAGTATAACAAAGGCCCCTAATGGAGTTTAACAAAGGCCCCTGATCGAGTATAACAAAGTCCCCTGGCCGAGTATATCAAGCTCCCCTGGTCGAGTATAACAAAGTCCCCTGATCGAGTATAACAAAGTCCCCTGATCGAGTATAACAAAGTCCCCTGAACGAATATAACAAAGTCCCCTGGTCGAGTATAACAAAGGCCCCTCATCGAGTTTAACAAAGTCCCCTGTTCAATTATAACAAAGTCCCCTGAACAATTATAACAAAATCCCCTGGCCGAGTATAACAAAGGCCCCTCATCGAGTATAACAAAGTCCCCTGATTGAGTACAGCAAAGTCCCCTGATCGAGTATAACAAAGTCCCCTCACCGAGTATAACAAAGTTCCCTTATCGAGTATAACAAAGCCCCCTCATAGAGTATAACAATGTCCCCTGATCGAGTATAACAAAGGCCCCTCATCGAGTTTAACAAACCCCCTCATCGAGTTTAACAAAGCCCCCTCATCGAGTATAACAAAGTCCCCTGATCGAGTATAAAAAAGTCCCTTGAACGATTAAAACAAAGGCCCCTGATCAAGTATAACAAAGCCCCCTGATCGTGTATAACAAAGCCCCCTCATCGAGCATAACAAAGTCCCCTGATCAAGTATAACAAAGGCCCCTCATCCAATATAACAAAGTCCGCTGATCGAGTATAACAAAGTCACCTGATCGAGCAAAACAAAGTTCCCTAATCGACTATAACAAAGCCCCCTGATCGAGTATCGCAAAGTCCCCTGATAGAGTATAACAAAGTCCCCTGATTGAGTATAACAAAGGCCCCTCATCGAGTTTAATAAAGGCCCCTCATTGAGTATAACAAAGTCCCCGTGTCGAGTATAACAAAGGCCCCTCATCGAGTTTTACAATGGCCCCTCATCGAGTATAACAAAGTCCCCTGGTCGAGTATAACAAAGAACCCTGGTCGAGTATTACAAAGTCCCCTGATGGAGTATAACAAAGGCCCCCGATCGAGTATAACAAAGGCCCCTCATCGAGTATAACAACGTCCCCTGATCGAGTATAACAAAGTCCGTTGATCGAGTATAACAAAGTCCCCTGATCGAGTATAACAAAGTACCCTGATCGAGTATGACAAAGGCCCCTGATCGAGTTTAACAAAGGCCACTGATCGAGTATAACAAAGTCCCCTGGTCGAGTATATCAAAGGCCCCTCATCGAGTTTAACAAAGGCCCCTCATTGAGCATAACAAAGTCCCCTGGTCGAGTATAACAAACTCACCTGGTCGAGTATACCAAAGTCCACTGATCGAGTATAACAAAGTCCTCTGATCGAGTATCACAAAGGCCCCTGATCGAGTTTAACAAAGGCCCCTGATCGAGTATAACAACGTCCCTGATCGAGTATTACAAAGTCCGCTGATCGAGTATAACAAAGTCCCCTGATCGAGTTTAACAAAGTCCCCTGATCGAGTATAACAAAGGCCTCGGATCGAGTATAACAAAGTCCCCTGATCGAGTATAACAAAGTCCCCTGATAAAGTATAACAAAGTCCGCTGATCGAGTATAATAAACTCCCCTGATCGAGTATAACAAAGTCCCCTCACCGAGTATAACAAAGTTCCCTGATCGAGTATAACAAAGCCCCCTCATAGAGTATAACAATGTCCCCTGATCGAGTATAACAAAGGCCCCTCATCGAGTTTAACAAAGCCCCCTCATCGAGTTTAACAAAGCCCCCTCATCGAGAATAACAAAGTCCCCTGATCGAGTATAAAAAAGTCCCTTGAACGATTAAAACAAAGGCCCCTGATCAAGTATAACAAAGCCCCCTGTTCGTGTATAACAAAGCCCTC
>NW_024757432.1:0-23853 GCF_018991925.1 Homarus americanus | reverse complement strand
CCATGCTTCGTTTCAGTTACGTATTGCTGTGCAAGTTATAACCAATATAATAATTAGCTTCTCTAATATAATGTTTAGCTTCATAAATATAATGTTTAGCTCAATAATATCACCAATATAATGTTTAGCTCCACCAATATAATCATTTAGCTTTACCAATATAATGTTTAGCTTTACCAATATAATGTTTAGCTTAATAATAACCAATATAATGTTTAGCTCACCAATATAATGTTTAGCTTCACCAATATAATGTTTAGCTTCACCAATATAATATTTGGCTCCTGTATCTGATAATTTGACTCCCCAGGTTAGTAGTATTATGGTCGTATATATCGTTTTTAGTATAATTAACAACATTAATCATCTTTTGGCAACAATATGTATGGCGGTGATAATGGCGGCGTCTGTAGGTGCAACTTTATGATTCATCGAGAAAAACAATTATGTGTTTGCGCAGCAAGTGAGCCACATACAGACGGTTCTCAGTTCCCGATGCTATGTGAAACAAACGAATCCGTGAGAATCAATTACCGAGTCGTAAGTTAAATAAATCGATCAGTATTGAGAATCGTTCTTTGTGTCGTAGGTTAAAAGCGTAACTAGGATAATTTTACCGTCAGACTTTTAGAGACGCCAGGAACAGGTTATGAAATTAAGCTTTGGTTGGTGAAATAAAATTTTGACTTTGTGTTGAGGACAAAGTTATCTGCAAAATAATCAAGTCTCTGGGGCCTTCACTATACTGCTGTGACGTGTGATGATATGGTGTAATGTGACGTGTGATGGTGTTATGTGACGTGTGATGGTGGTGTAATGTGACGTGTGATGGTGTTATGTGACGTGTGATGGTGTTATGTGACGTGTGATGGTGTTATGTGACGTGTGATGGTGTTATGTGACGTGTGATGGTGGTGTAATGTGACGTGATGGTGTAACGTAACGTGTGATGGTGTAACGCGCTTGTGTGATGGTGTAACGTAACGTGTGATGTGGTGTAACGTAACGTGTGATGGTAACATAACGTGTGATGGTGTAATGTGACGTGTTGATGGTGTAACGTAACGTGTGATGGTGTAACGTAACGTGTGATGGTGTAACGTAACGTGTGATGGTGTTATGTAACGTGTGATGGTGTAACGTAACGTGTGATGGTGTAACATGTATGTGATGGTGTAACGTAACGTGTGATGGTGTAACGTAACGTGTGATGGTGTAATGTGACGTGTGATGGTGTAATGTGACGTGTGATGGTGTAATGTGACGTGTGATGGTGTAGGTTTTATATATGTATACGTGACTTTGTTTATTTTGTCATCTGCTTTTTCATAATTAATTTGTGAGGTTATATGTATGTAATGTGTGTAGTATGATTAGATGCTTGTGTGTGTGTGTGTGTGTGTGTGTGTGTGTGTCTTATCTGTGTGTTAGGTACGTTAACGTACGTACACACACACACACACACACACATACCAAACAAATCACAAACATTAAAAACAACATATAACAAACACATACAATGGTTAATTAGGTAAATAGTAATAACAAAAAGAATACATTAAATTAACGTAGTAATTAATTGTTCACTAATTGTAAACAAGTCACGTGGAATGAAAAACGATTTAGTTTATATAAAAAAAAAATAATTAAATGAAATATATCCGACCATTTTTGTATATATCTCAGCTAAACAATATAATGCTTGGGGCATATGGTTCATTATACTCTGATATAAATGTCAGTGTATATATGAGTCTTGGTTATACCGTCAATTTATATAATTTATATACTAAATATACATGAAGATGAAGAGATGCAATAGATGATGATGATAGAAATAGCAACAACAGCGAACAAGACGTCTTTTATAACCTTGATATACCTCCTTCACAACCCTGACATAACTCCTTTATAACTGTAATATTCCTTCTTTATAAACCTGATGTAACACACTATGGACCTCTCAACCACACTTTCTAAATCACTATACTCAAACCTAACCTAACCTCACAGACTTTCTAAATCACTATACTCTAAACTAACACAAAGCTAACACAAACCTAACCTAACCTCACAGACTTTCTAAATCACTATATAAACTAACACAAAGCTAACACTAACCTAACCTAACCTCACAGACTTTAAATCACTATACTCTAAACTAACACAAAGGCAACACTGACCTAACCTAACCTCCAGACTTTCTAAATCACTATACTCAAACCTAACACTAGCTAACACTAACCTAACCTAACCTCACAGACTTTCTAAATCACTATACTCTAACCTAACACTAACCTAACACTAAGCTAACACTAATCTAACCTAACCTAACTTAACCTAACCAAGTGTTGACAGCGGCACATAGGCGTGTGGGTGGGGCTAAACACATGCCCTATTATACGGGGAAGACTATGAACACTGGGTCAACAATACAAAGCTCTTAAGAAATGATGCATTCTTTGTGTTTAGTTTAAATGAATGAGAGTGGGCTGGGGGTGGGCGGGGTGGAGTGGGCTGGGGGTGAGTGGGCTGGGGGTGAGTGGGCTGGGGGTGAGTGGGCTGTGGGTGAGTGGGGTGGGTGAGTGGGGTGCTGAGTGTGGGCTGGGGGTAGTGGGCTGAGAGTGCTAGGGTGCATGGGCTGAAGGAGAGGGATGGAGGAGGGAGGATGAGGAGGTGGTGGAGGTGGAGGAGGGAGGGTGGAGGAGGAGGAGGTGTGGAGGAGGGAGGGTGGAGGAGAGAGAGGGGGTGGAGGGGGGAGGGTGGAGGGAGGGGTGGAGGGGGGAGGGGTGGAGGGGAGGGAGGGGTGGAGGGAGGAGTGGTGGAGGGGGGAGGGTGGAGGAGGAGGGAGGGGTGGAGGAGGGAGGGTGGAGGAGGAGGTGGAGGAGGGAGGGTGGAGGAGGAGTGGTGGAGGGAGGAGGAGGTGGAGGAGTGGTGGAGGAGGGAGGGTGGAGGAGGAGGGTGCAGGAGAGTGGTGGAGGGGGGAGGGTGGAGGAGGAGGGTGGAGGAGGAGGGTGGAGGAGGGAGGGGTGGAGGGAGGGGTGGAGGGAGGGAGGGTGGAGGGAGGGTGGAGGGAGGGAGGGGGAGTGGAGGAGGGTGGTGGAGGAGGAGGGAGGGTGGAGGGAGGAGGGGTTGAGGGGGAGGTGTGGAGAGGAGGGAGGGGGTGGAGGAGGGAGGTGGAGGATGGAGTGGTGGACGAGAGGTGTGGAGATGGAGTGGTGGAGGAGAGGGGGTGGAAGTGGAAGGTGTGGAGAGGTGGTGGAGGGAGGAGGGTGGAGGAGGAAGGTGTGGGAGGGGGTGGTGGAGAGAGAGAGTGGTGGAGGAGGGAGTGGTGGAGGGGAGGAGGGGGTGGAGGAGGGAGGGGTGGAGGAGGGAGAGGGGTGGAGGAGGGAGGGGTGGGGGGGAGGGGTGGAGGATGGAGTGGTGGAGGAGGAGGGGTGGAGGAGGGAGTGGTGGAAGGGTGGTGGAAGGGGAGGGTGGAGGGAGGAGTGGACGAGGGAGTGGGTGGAGGAGGGAGGGGTGGAGGAGGAGGGGTGGAGGAGGAGGGTGGAGGAGGTGGAGGGGGAGGTAGGGGAGGTGGAGGAGAGGGGTGGAGAGAGGGTGGAGGAGGAGGAGGGAAGGGTGGAGGAGAGTAGTGGAGGAGAGGTGGAGGAGGAAGGTGTGGAGGGAGGCGGTGGAGGAGGGGGGGTGGTGGAGGGAGGGGGTGTGGTGGAGGAGAGGGTGGAGGAGGAGGGGGTGGAGGAGGGAGGGGTGGAGGAGGGGAGGGGGGAGGGGGGTGGAGGAGGGAGGGGGTGGAGGAAGGGTGGAGGAGGGAGGGTGGAGGAGGGTGGTGGAGGAGAGTGGTGGAGAGGGAGGTGGAGGAGGGAGGGTGGAGGAGGAGGGTGGAGGAGGAAGGTGTGGAGGAGGGAGCGGTGGAGGAGGAGTGGTGGAGGAGGGAGTGGTGGAGGAGGGAGGGTGGGGAGGTGGTGGAGGAGGAGTGGTGGAGGAGGGAGGGGTGGAGGGAGGGGTGGAGGAGGAGGGGGGGGGTGGAGGAGGGGAGTGGTGGAGGAGGGGGTGGTGGAGGGGAGGGGTGGAGGGAGGAGGGTGGAGGAGGGAGGTGGAGGAGGGGGAGGTGGAGGAAGGTGTGGAGGAGGGAGCGGTGGAGGAGGGAGTGGTGGAGGGGGAGTGGTGGAGGAGGGAGGGGTGGAGGAGGGAGTGGTGGGGAGGGAGTGGTGGAGGAGGGAGGGTGGAGGAGGGAGGTTGGAGGAGGAGGGGTGGAGGAGGTGGTGGGGTGAAAGAAAGAGAAAATCTCTTCGACAAACAACCACCATAAAGACATAATCGATGAACCAGGTGTATGGACGCACCAAGCTCTCTCTCTCTCTTTTTTTTTTTTTTTTTTTTTCGAGGCACAACTCACATAAGTCACAGCTAATGTGTCCCAGAGACTTTATAGCGAGGAGGGACCTGTAGTGTGTGTGAATGTTTAATTTGTTTCTGTGTTATGTTTGAGAACACATCTGTAGTGAGTGTGTTTACATGCGCTTGACTTGTTTTGTATGGACCCCCCTCCTCCCTCAACCCCCAACTAATTGAATTACTTGGTTCAGTTCTGGTCACCGTACTACAGAATAGATATCTAATCCCTAGACAGCATACAGAGGAGAATGACAAGACTAATCCCAGGCATTAGGATCCTTGAGTACAGAGACAGGTTAAAGCATCTTAATTTGCACTCCCTCGAGAGACGTAGAGTGAGGGGCGAATGATCGAGGTGTACAAATGGAAGTCAAGGCAAAACAAAGGTGATATAACAAAGGTACTCAAGTTATCCAACCAGGAACGAACTCGTAACAATAGTTTTAAAATGGACAAATTTAGATTTAGGCGCAAAATAGGTAAACATTGGTTTGGAAAAAGAGTAGTGGACGAGAGGAACAAGTTACCAAACATCATCATTAACTCTAATACGCTGGATAGCTTCAAACATAGGTTGGATGGATATATGAGCGATAGGGGTTGGGTGTAAATGGGACTGCTCAGTATGGGTCAATAGGCTGGCTACAGTTTCCTCAATTCTTATGTTGTTATGGTTTTGACCTGTGGTGTAATGGTCAGCATCCTCGCCTCGCAAACCTCTGTCTACCCAGCAGTAATTGGGAAACTGGATGTTAATCGATTTACGGATTGTGTTCTGGGGTTAATGGTTAGCCAGTACAGTTGGCGAGTTGTCGGTATTCTCTGACTATTCTAGACACTGGGTCATGCAACTCGTTAACTTAGGATGTGTTGTTGTGTTGGTGACAGCTTCTACACCTTAAACACTGGGTCATGCAACTCGTTAACTTAGGATGTGGTTGTTGTGTTGGTGACAGCTTCTACACCTTAAACACTGAGTCATGCAACTCGCTTACTTGGGGTGTGGTTGTTGTGTTGGTGACAGCTTCTACACCTTAAACACTGAGTCATGCAACTCCTTACTTAGGGTGTGGTTGTTTTGTTGGTGACAGCTTCCACCTTAAACACTGAGTCATGCAACTCGTTAACTTAGGGTGTGGTTGTTGTGTTGGTGACAGCTTCTACCTTAAACACTGGGTCATGCAACTCGTTAACTTAGGGTGTGGTTGTTGTGTTGGTGACAGCTTCTACACCTTAAACAAATTCACGCCACGATTTCAAGGGGCTTTCATTATGTTTATCTTCCTTCTCCTTATTCCTCACATTATCCTCTCCTCCTCTCCTCTCTCCCCCCTCCGCCACTCCTCACCGTGATTCCCTCTGCTCTCATCACCTCCCCTGGTTCTGCTGCTTGAAGAATCTTGATTAAAGTCTGATTATTTTTCGCGGGTGACAATCTCTCTTCGTGTTTGTGCCAATTGAAGGTCAAATTAATCCCAACCTGACCTGACCTGACCTGACCTACTCTAACCTAACCTGACCTGATCTGATTTAGTCTAACCAAACCTGACCTGACCTGACCTGACCTACTCTAACCTAACCTGACCTGATCTACTCTAACCTAACCTGACCTGATCTGATTTAGTCTAACCTAACTTGATCTGACCTGATCTGACCTACTCTAGCCTAACCTGATCTGACCTACTCTAACCTAACCTGATATACTTTAACCTAACTTGACCTGACCTGACCTGACCTATTCTAACCTAACCTAACCTTACCTGACTTAACCTGACCTACTTTAACCTGGTAATGACGTCACAGCAGTTGGTTCTATTGGTGATGACGTCAAAACCGTTTTGATGACGTCACATCAATCGGTGATGACGTCAGAGGAGTTGGTGATGACGTCACATCAACTGAAACTTTAATTTTTATTTTTTTTTAATTCTCCCTTCCCTTCTCCTTTCTCTCATACCTCTTCCCTCCCTCATCTTTCCTTTAATCATTATTCTTATCACTCCACGGCGTGTGCAGTGTATGTTACTGAAGAGGTGGGGGAGACAGCATACCTACCTAGCTCATACACACGAGTTGACAGATACTGAGTAGAATTTCTGTTGCTGCACCAACAATACTTCAAACACAGCTACACAAACACACAACACCTCCACCAACCTCAACACAGGTACACAAACACACAACACCTCCACCAACCCTCCAACACAGGTACACAAACACACAACACTTCCACCAACCATCAAACACAGGTACACAAACACACAACCTCCACCAACCCTCCAACACAGGTACACAAACCAAACACCTCCACCAACCCTCCAACACAGGTACACAAACACACAACACCTCCACCAACCATCAAACACAGGTACCACAAACACACAACACCTCCACCAACCCTCCAACACAGGTACACAAACACAACACCTCCACCAACCCTCCAACACAGGTACACAAACACACAACCACTCCACCAACCCTCCAACACCGCTACACAAACACACAACACCTCCACCAACCTCAACACAGGTACAAACACAACACTCCACCAACCTCAACACCACTACAACACCTCCACCAACCATCCAACACACACAAACACACAACACCTCCACAACCCATCAACACAGGTACACAAATACACAACACCTCCACCAACCCTCCAACACCACTACACAAACACACAACACCTCCTCAACATCAACACCCTACACAAACACACAACACCTCCACCAACCCTCCAACACCGCTACAAAACACAACACCTCCACCAACCCTCCAACACCACTGCACAAACACACAACACCTCCCTAACCCTCCAACACCACTACACCAAACACACAACACCATCCACCAACATCAACACAGCTGCACAAACACACAACACTATCACCAACCCTCAACACAACTACCCAAACACAACACCTCCACCAACCCTCCTTCCCACAGCTACACAAACACACAACACCTCCACCAACCATCCTTACCACTACACAAACGCACAACACACCTCCACCAACCATCAAACACACGCTACACAAACACACAACACCTCCACCAACCCTCCAACACCACTACACCAAACACACAACACCTCCACCAACCACTCCAGCACAGCTACAAACACACAACACCTCCACCAACCATCCAACACCACTACACAAACACAAACTACCTCCACCAACCCTCCAACACCACTACACAAACACACAACACCTCCACCAACCCTCCAACACCGCTACACAAACACACAACACCTCCCAACCATCCAACACCACTACACAAACACACAAC
Organism: Homarus americanus; assembly: GCF_018991925.1. Lineage (NCBI taxonomy): Eukaryota > Metazoa > Arthropoda > Malacostraca > Decapoda > Nephropidae > Homarus > Homarus americanus. The sequence goes on along the minus strand of NW_024757432.1, from coordinate 16,161 downwards.
ACCTCCACCAACCCCTCCAACACCACTACACAAACACACAACACCTCCACCAACCTCCAACACCCGCTACACAAACACACAACACCTCCACCAACCATCCAACACAGTTACACAAACACACAACACCTCCACCAACCCCTCCAACACAGCTACACAAACACACACACCTCCACCAACCATCCAACACAGTTACACACACACACACAACACCTCCACCAACCATCAAACAGCTACACAAACACACAACACCTCCACCAACCATCAACACCACTACACAAACACACAACACCTCCACCAACCATCCAACACCATACACAAACACACAACACCTTCACCAACCCTCCAACACCACTACACAAACACACAACACCTCCACCAACCCTCCAACACCTGCACCAACCACCAACACCTCCACCAGCCATCCAGCACCGCTACTGGAAGCACACAACGCATCACCAGCCTCAACACCACTGCACAAACACACAACATCACCAACCATCGACACCACTGCACAAACACAACGCATCCACCAACCCTCCAGCACCACTACACAAACACAACATCACCAGCCCTCCAGCACCACTACACAAACGCACAACACCTCACCAACCATCCAGCACCACTACACAAACACACAACGCATCACCAACCATCAACGCCGCTGCAGGCGCAGCACCATCACCAACCCTCCAGCGCCACTGCACCGAGCACAACGCATCACCGACCCGTCAGCACAGCTACTGAGCACAACGCATCACCAGCCATCAACGCCGCTGCTGAGCACACAACGCATCACCAACCGTCAGCACACGCTGCACTGAGCGCACAACGCATCGCAACCATCAACACCACTGCAAACACACAACACCTCCACCAACCCTCCCAGCACTGCTGCACAAACGCACAGCACATCACCAGCCACTCCAGCACCACTGCACAAACACGCAACACCTTCACCAGCCTCCAGCACCACTACCGAGCACACAACGCACTCCACCAGCCTCCAGCACAGGTTGCACAGAGCACACAACGCATCCACCACCCAGCACCACTGCACAGGCACGCAACGCACTCACCAGCCGTCCAGCACCGCTGCACAGGCGCACACAGCTGCATCACCCAGCCCATCAGCACCTACTGCACAGGCCTGAGCGCATCCACAGCCATCAGCACCGCTGCTGGAGCACTGCGCATCATGACCGTCAGGCGCATTCCTGGGCACGCAACGCATCACCGGCCCATCCAGCGCCGCTACTGAGCACAGACGCATCACCGGCCGTCAGCGCGACTGCGCAGGCACACAACGCATCACCGTCAGCACGGATTGCTGGACACACGCATCCGCCAGCACTCCCGGCACTATGCTGGAGCACGCAACGCATCACCAGCCCATCGGCAGCCACTGCACAGACGCACAGCGCATCACCAGGCCATCAGCGCCACTGCACCAGGCACGCAGCGCATCACCCAGCCATCCCGGCGCCGCTGCGCAGGCACGCACGCATCACCGGCCCATCGGCACCGCTGCTGAGCACGGCCGCATCACCAGCCATCGACCCGCTGCACAAACGCACAGCGCATACCTGACCATCAGCACGCTGCACCAGGCCGCACGGCACTATCACCGGCCATCCAGGCCGCGTGCGCAGACACGCACCATATCACCAGCCCACTCAGCTTGCACCTACTGAGCCACACAACACCTCCACCAACCCCTCCACACCGTGCCTGAGCCACACAACACCTCCACCAGCCATCCCAACGCAGCTACACAAACCCACAACACCTCCACCAGCCACTCCAAGCACACACACAAACACAACACCTCCACCAACCCTCCAACACCACTACACAAACACACAACACCCCCTCCACCAACCCTCCAGCACCACTTACACAAACACACAACACCTCCACCACCTCAACACCGCTACACAAACACACAACACCTCCACCAACCACTCCAGCACCGCTACACAAACACACAACACCCCACCGAACCTCAACACCACTACACAACACACTCCACCAGCCCTCAACACCGCTACTGAAACACACAGCACACCTCCACCAGCCACTCCAGCACCGGTACCTGAACACAGCACACCAGCCCTCCAGCACGCCTGCACAGGCGCAGCATCACGCGCCCTCGCGCCGCTGCACACCGCGCACAGCGCATCACCAATCCCAGCGCCGCTTCCACAAGCCGCACGAGCATCACCAGCCGCTCCGGCACCGCTGCTGGAGCACGCGCAGCGCATCATCCGGCCCTCCAACGCCGCTGCCCTGAGCACGCACACGCGCTCACCGACCCATCCCGGCACGGCTGCGCAGGCACCTGGCACGCATCACCCGCCCATCGCCTGCTGCGAGCACACGCGCATCACCGGCCATCCAGGCTGCGGCTGCACGCAGCGCATCACCAGCCCTCGGCACCGCTGCAGGCACGCAACGCATCCGCCGACCGTCGGGCACCGCTGCACAGACGCACAGCGCATCACCAACCATCGGCACCGCTGCACGGAGCACGCAACGCATCACCAACCTCGGCCTCGACTGCACAGGCACGCGAGCGCATCACCGGCCCATCCGGCGCCGCTGCGCAGATGCTGGCGCATCACCAGCCATCGGCGCCTGCACAGACCGCACGCGCATCACCAGCCCATCAGCACTGCATTTACTGAACGCAACGCATCACCGGCAACTCAGCACCGCTGCACGAGCACCAGCGCATCACCCGGCCCTCCAGCGCCACTGCACGACACGCACAACGCATCGCAGCCCTCCAGCACCGCTACACAGACACACAACGCACTCCACCAGCCCCTCAACACAGGTGCCTGAAACACACAACACGCTCCACCAACCCTCCAACACAGCTACACAAACACACAACGCATCTCACCAACCATCCAGCACAGTACGCACGCACACAGCACGCTCACCAACACATCGACGCGCTACTGCAAACACCGCAACGCATCACCAACCATCCAGCACCACTGCACAAACACACCAGCGCATCACCAGCCATCGCACCGCTGCACAAACACACAGCTTCCGCCAGCCCCATCGCGCAGCTACTGACGCAGCATCACGCAACCATCCAGCTCCACTGCACCAGGCACGCAACCGCATCACCAGCCACTCAACGCCGCTGCCTGACGCACAGCGCATCACCGGCCCTTCAGCGCCACTGCACCAGACGCCGCGCATCACTGCCTCGGCTCGCTGCGCACGCAACGCACTCACGCCAGCCGTCAACACGGCTGCGCAGGACACCACGCATCACCGGCCTCCGCGCCGCTGCACAGACGCACAACGCATCACCGGCCGCTCGACGCCGCTGCGACGCACCCAGCGCATCACCAGCCTCAGCGCCGCTGCGCAGACGCACCAGCGCATCACCCGACCGTCCCGGCTTGCCACTGCACAGAGCACACAACGCATCACCGACCATCCCGGCGCAGCTGCACAGGCACGCAGCGCATCACCACCGTCGCGCCGCCGCTGCACAGGCACACAACGCATCACCAACCGTCAGCGCCGCTGCAGGAGCGCAAGCGCATCACGGCCGTCAAGCCGTGCACCGGGCACACAGCGCATCTCCGACCACTCGACGCCGCTGCACAGACGCGCAGCGCATCACCGGCCATCCCGGCAGCTGCTCAGGCACGCTTTATCACCGACCGCTCCGCACCGCTGCTGGAGCACGCAACGCATCACCCGGCCGCTCGGCGCCACTGCGCTGACGCACAACGCATCACCGGCCATCGGCGCCACTGCACCAGACGCGCAGCGCATCACCGGCCATCCAGCGCCGCTGCGGAGGCGCAGCGCATCACCAGCCCCGCTCGGCACCATGCTGGGCACACAACGCATCGCAGCCGCATCGGCACCGCTACTGGAGCGCGCAACGCATCACCAGCCATCAGCGCCGCTGCAGCAGGCCGCACGGCGCATCACCGACCGTCAGCGTGGCTGCACTGGAGCGCACAGCGCATCACGCCAGCCGTCCAGCGCGCACTGCACGGAGCACGCAGCGCATCACCGATCGGCACCGCTGCTGGGCGCACGCAGCGCTCCGCGATATCGGCGCCGCTGCAGACGCACCGGCGCATCACCGGCCATCCGGTGCCCACTGCGCAGACGCAACGCATCACCGGCCATCGGCGCCGCTACACAGGCGCACCAACGCATCACCAGCCATCGACGCCGCTGCGCAGGCACCAGCGCATCACCGGCCATCAACGCACTGCGCAGACGCACAAGCGCGCATCACCAGCCGCTCGACACCGCTGCACAGGCGCACAGCGCATCACCGGCCATCGATGCCGCTGCAGGCACGCAAGCGCATCACCAGCCGTCCGGCACGGCTGCACAGACGCAGCGCATCCCACCGGCCATCCGCATTACTGCGAGCACACAGGCGCATCACCCGGCCCATCGGCGCCGCTGCAGCAGCCGCGACGCATCACCGGCCTGTCCCAGCTGCCGCTGCACAGGCGCACGCAACGCATCACCCGGCCCATCAGCGCCGTGCACCAGGTACTGGCGCATCACCGGCCATGATGCACCGCTGCGCAGGCGCACGACGCATCAGCCGGCCATCGGCGCCGCTGCACAGGCCTGGCGCATCACCGGCCATCGCGGCGCTGCTGCGCCGGCAGACGCATCACCGGCCATCGCGCTTCCTGAACGCAGGCTTTTATCCGCCGACCTCAGGCCGCCGCTGCACTGAGCGCACCAGCGCATCACCAACCCATCGGCACCGCTACTGGAGCACACAGCGCATCACCAGCCATCGTGCCGCTGCACAGACGCACAACCGCATCGCGACCGTCAGCACTGCTGCTGGGCATGCAAGCGCATCACCAGCCGCAGCGCCGCTGCACAGAGCACTGCGCCTCCCCGGCCATCGGCACCGCTGCTGGGCGAGCGCTACCGACCTCCGGCTTGCCGCTGCACAGGCCGCAGCGCATTCCGCAGGCCATCCGGCACCGCTGCACAGGCCACACGCATCACCAGCCGTCCAGCGCCGCTGCAGAGCACGCGCATCGCAGGCCGTCGATGCCGCTGCACAGACGCGCGCGCATCACGCCAATATCGGCGCAGCTGCACAGACGCGCAGCGCATCACCCAGCCATCCAGCGCCGCTGCTGAGCACGCAACGTCACGGCCATCAGCACCTGCCTGCGCAGCGCATCCACCAGGCCCATCGGCCACATTACTGAAACGCAACGCATCACCAACCGACTCAGCACCACTGCACAAACACACAACGCATCTCCGGCCACTCAGCACCGCTGCCTGAGCCACACAACGCATCACCAACCCTCCAACACCACTGCACAGACGCACAACGCCTCCACCAGCCACTCCAGACCACTACACAAACACACAACACCTCCACCAGCCACTCCAGCACTGCACTGCGCAAACACACAACGCATCACCAACCATCCAGCACATTTCACAAACGCACCAGCGCATCACCAACCATCCAGACCCGCTACCAGGCACACACGCACTCACCAGCCCCTCCAGCACCGCTGCACAAACGCACCAACGCATCACCCAGCCGTCAGCTTGCTGCTGCTGGGCACACAGCCACTCCACGCCAGCCACTCCAGCACGCTACCCTGAGCCACCGCAACGCACTCCACCAGCCCATCCAGCACCGCTGGCCTGAGCCAGGCTCACCAGCCATCGCTTGCCGCTACCTGAGACACGCAACGCATCACCAGCCGCAACACAGGTGCCTGAGCACACAAACGCCTCCGCCAGCCATCAGCACCACTGCACAGACACGCAACACATCACCAGCCGTCCGACGCCGCCCTACACAAACACTGGCCTCACCCAACCCACTCCAGCACCACTGCACCAGGCATTGCCGCTCACCAACCCTCCAGCGCCGCTACTGCGACACACAACGCATCACCAGCCCTCAGCACCACTGCACAAACGCACAACGCATCACCAGCCCTCGATAGCCGCTGCACAAGCGCACAACATATCACCAGCCATCGGCACCGCTGCTGGTGCGCGACGCATCAGCCGGCCATCAGCGCAGCTGCTGGTACGGCGCATCGCAGTATCATGCCTGCTGGAGCACGCAGGCATCACCGACCCATCTGTTCTGGAGCATGGCACTTTCCGCTGACTGTGGCTTCGCTGCAAGGCGCTCCAGGCTTGACCGTCCATGGCACCACTGGTGGGCACGGCGCATCACGCAGCCCATTCCGGCGCACGGCTGCTGAGCGGGCAGCACGCTTCACCGGCCATCGACGCCGCTGCACAGGCGCATGGCGCGCTCCAGCGGCACTCGTTGCCGCTGCTGGGACACAAGCGCATCACCAGCCATCAACGCCGCTGCACCGACGCACAGCATCACCAGCCGTCAGCACCGCTGCTGAGCACACAGCATCACCAGCCATCGCAGGGTGTGAGCACGCTGCTGTTCCTCCTGACATCCGGCTTGCTGCTGGGCACGGCGTCACCAGCCTCGGCTTTCGCTGACAGTCGCAGCGCATCGCTTTAGCTCTGCGGCCACGGCTTTACCTGGCCTCCAGCACCACTGCTGAGGCAAACGCATCCACCAGCCTCGCAGCTTCGCTGACGCATCATGGGGTCCGGCTTTTCACCTGGCCTAAGCGCGTCACCAGGTCCATCGCCTCTGCACGAGCCTCTGACGCTCGCAGCCACTGGGCAGGAGCTGCACAGACACGCGGCATCGGCACCGTCAGCCGTTTTAGCGCATCCTGCCCATCCAGCACCGCTTCTTAAACACACAACACCTCCACCAACCATCAGCGCAATGCACAAACGCACAGCATCACGCCAGCCACTCCAGCACCGCTGCACAAACACAACGCATCACCAGCCCTCCAGCACGGGTGCCTGAGCCTGCACAACACCTCTTGACCACTCCAACGCACTGCACAGAGCACACAACGCATCACCAGCCACTCCCGACACCACTACACGCAACGCATCACCAATATCCAGCACGGGTTGCCTGAGCGCACGACGCATCACCAGCCTCCGGCTTGCCACTGCACAGGCACACACAACGCATCACCAGCCATCCAGCACCCTTTCTGCACAGGCCACTGACGCATCACCCAGCCCCTCCAGCGCCGCTGCACGAGCCGCACAACACTCCGCCTGACCCCACCATCGCCGCACTGCACAGGCCACGCAACGCATCACCGACCATCCAGGCGCGACTGCTGAGCCCGCACAACCGCATCACCCGGCCCTCAGGCACCGCTTCTGCACAGACGCAACGCATCACCAGCCATCCCGGCACGGCTGCGCAGAAACGCACAGCACACTCGCAGCCCCTCCAGCACGTTGCTGAGCAACACCTCACCAGCCCATCGACACGGCTGCCTGGAAGCACACAGCGCATCACCAACCCCTCAGCACCGCTCTGCGACACACGGCACCTCCACCAGCCATCGGCACCACTGCACAGGTACGCACAACGCATCACCAGCCATCCAGCACCACTGCGCAGGCACAGCGCATCCGCAACCCTCCCGGCACTTTTCTGGGCCTGACGCATCACCAGCCTCGGCGCACGCTGCTGGGCAGCGCATCACTTATTATCAGCACCACTGCTGAGCACACAACACCTCCTGTGCCACTCCGACACAGCTACGCAAACGCAACACATCGCAACCTCGGCATGACTGCTGGGCACAACACACTCCACCCGGCCTCCAGCACGGATTGCCTGAGCACACAACGCATCACCAGCCCCTCCGGCATTTCTGAAACGCACAACGCATCCACCCAGCCCTCCAGCACCCGCTACACAGGCACAACGCACTCACCGGCCATCAGCACCACTCACACAGAGCACACAGCACATCACCAGCCTCGACGCCTTTCACCAAACGCACAACGCATCACACCAGCCCATCAGCACCACTGCACGAGCCGCGCGACACCCTCCGCCGACCCTCCAGCACGGGTGCCCCAGAGCACACGGCATCACCAGCCTCCAGCACCGCTGCTGGAGCACGCATCACCCGGCAAATCCCAGCACCGCTGCGGTACTGACACGCATCACCAGCCGCCAAGCACCACTGCACAGGCACGCGCATCTGCCATCCCAGCGCCACTGCACCAGACGCACAGCGCATCACTTGACCTCGGCACGCTACTGAGCACACCAGCGCATCACCAGCCACTCGCGGCACGGCTACCTGAGCACACAACACATCACTGGCCTCTGTTTTGCAATGCTGAGCACAACGCATCACCGGCCATCGGCACCACTACGCAGGCCACGCAGCATCTGCCGACTGCGTCAACACCACTACACAAACGCAGCATCCATGACCATCGCTTGCCGCTACTGAGCACACGGCACCATCACCAACCATCCAGCACCGCTACTGAAACGCACAACACCTCCACCAACCGCTCCAGCACCGCTACCGACACCTGGCACTTTATCACCAGCCATCCAGCACTTGCTGCACAAACACACAACGCATCACCCAACCATCCAGCGCTGCCGCAGAGCACACAGCGCACTCCACCAGCCCTCGGCACAGCTACTGAGCACCTGGCACTTATCACCAACCCCTCCAGCACGGTTGCTGTTGCCCGCACTCCACCAACCCTCCGGCACGCTGCACCAAACGCACAACACATCACCAACCCTCCAGCACCCTGCACAAACCGCGCTCCCACCAGCCCCTCCAGCACGGATTGCACAAACTACACAACCTCCGCCAACCCTCCAACACCACTACACAAACACACAACACCTCCACCAACCTCCAGCCACAAACCACACAACACCTCTTCAACCCTCCAGCACCACTACACAAACACACGCTCACCAACATCAACACTACACAAACACACAACACCTCCACCAACCACTCCGGCACCCTACAAACCTTTTCTGCTTACCTCCGCAACCATCAACACCACTACACAAACACACACAACACTCCACCAACCACTCAACACCGCTACACAAACACACAACACCTCCACCAACCGTAAACACCACTGCAACCCGCCCCTCCACCAACCCTCAGCACCACTACACAAACACACAACATCACCAACCATCCAGCTTACCACTACCCTGACGCCCTCCACCAACCCATCAACACCGCCACACAAACGCACAACACACCTCCACCGGCCCTCCAGCACACCACTACACAAACACCTTTTATCACCAACCCTCCAGCACAGGTACACAGGCACACAGCACATCCACCAACCTCCAGCACCGCTACACAAACACACAACACACTCACCAACCGTCGGCGCCGCTGCACAGCAGACGCACGCAACGCATCACCGACCCCATCGGCTTTTGACTGCTGAACGCAGCGCATCACCCTCCCGGCACCGCTGCGGGCCGCAGCGCATCACTTGACCGCTCGACGCCGCTACGCAGACGCACAACGCATCACCGACCGTCAGCGCACGCTGCACAGGTGCGCGACACTATCCGCAGCCGTCCCGACGCCGCTGCGCAGGCCCGCACAGCGCATCACGCCGGCCCCTCGGCGCCCACTGCACGGAGCACGCAGCGCATCTTGATATCGCTTGCCACTGCACAGGCACAGCGCATCACCGGCCGTCCCGGCGCAGCTGCTGGAGCGCAGCGCATCACTTGACCGTCGGCGCACTGCACGGAGCGCACGCAGCGCATCGCGGCCCCGCTCCGGGCACCGCTGCTGGAGCCGCGAGCGCATCCGCGGCCCATCGACTTACACTGCACCGGAGCCTGGCGCATCACCGGCCCATCTGACACCACTGCTGGACGCGCAGCGCATCACCCAGCCGTCGACACCGATGCACGGAGCACTGGCGCATCACCCAGCCATCAGAGCACCACTGCCTGGGCCACACATCCTGACCTCGTGCCACTGCACAGAGCACACAACGCATCACCAGCCGCATCGGCACGCTGCCTGAGCACAACATCACCAGCCTCAATGCCTGCACAAACCTGACGCATCACCAACCCACTCGACACCACTTTCACTGGAAACACGCACAACACCTCCACCAGCCCATCAGCACCACTGCAAACACGCAACGCATCACCAACCATCAAGCCACCGCCTACGCAAACGCAGCACCTCCGCAGCCACTCCAATGCCACTGCTGAGCCCCAGCACATCACGCAACCCTCAACGCCACTGCACAGGCACGCACAGCACATCCACCCAACCCTCCAGCGCCGCTGCACAGGCACACAACGCATCACCAGCCGTCCAGCACCCGCTGCACGACACACAGCACACTCCACCGGCCCTCGGCACCACTGCACCGACACACAACGCATCACCAGCCCATTCAGCACCACTTTCACTGCGACACACAACGCATCACTTCGACCGTCAACACCGCTTCTTTGCGACACACAACACCTCCACCGGCCATCAGCTTGCCATGCACAAACCACACAGCTTACTTATCCACCAACCCACTCCAGCACCACTGCACAAACACACCAACGCATCACGCAACCATCCAGCACCACTGCACAAACACTGACACCTCCACCAACCATCCAGCTTACAGCCCTGCACAAACCCAGCATCACCAACCGTCCAGCACCGCTACTGGGCCACACCAGCACTCACCAACCATCCGGCACCCTGCACAAACACACCAACGCATCACCAACCCTCCAGCACCCAGCTACACCTGAGCACACCAGCACATCCGCAGCCCATCAGCACCCGCTGCCTGACACACAGCACCTCACCAGCCCACTCCGGCACCGCTTCACACAGAGCACACCAACGCACATCACCAACCATCCAGAGCACCGCTGCACAGACGCACCAACGCATCACCAACCGTCCAGCACCGCTGCACAGAGCACGCAGCACTCACCAGCCGTGGCTGCCTGCAAACCGCAACATCACCCAGCCACTCGACGCCGCCTGCCTGAGCCCCACTGTACGCTCCGCCAGCCCATCAACGCCGCTACGGGCGCACAGCGCATCACCCGACCGTGAAAACGCCACTGCACCAGAGCACACAGCGCATCATGACCCATCAACACCGCTACTGAGCACACAGCGCATCATAAGCCACTCGGCTTGCCACTGCACAGAGCCACACCAACGCATCTTGACCATCCGGCGCAGCTGCACAGGCCTGGCAGATCACGCCGACCGTCGGCTTTCACTGCGCAGAGCACGCAACGCATCACCACCGGCCATCGGCACCACTGCACAGGCACGCAGCGCATCACCAGCCATCGGCACCGCTGCTGAGCACTGACACCTCACCAACCGTCGGCACCGCTGCTGAGCACACAACACGCTCCACCAGCCCGCCAGCACCACTGCTGAGCGCACAGCACCTCCTTGACCTCAACACCGCTGCACAAACGCAACACCTCCGCCACTCAGCACTGCATTTCTGCACAAACCGCACAACTTATCCACCAGCCGTCAACACGAATTGCACAAACACCACTTTATCACCAACCGCATCCAGCACGGGTGCTACCAGGCGCACACCTCCACCAGCCCATCAACACAGCTGCACAGGCCGCACCAGCGCATCACCGGCCCATCGGCACCGCTGCGCAGGCGCACAACGCATCACCAACCATCCAGCACCACTGCACAAGAGCACACAGCGCATCATGACCATCCAGCACGGCTGCACAGAGCACACAACGCATCACCAACCGTCCAGCACCACTGCACAGAGCACACAACGCATCACCAACCTCTGCTTGCAAGCTGCACAAACACACAACGCATCACCAGCCATCAGCACGGCTGCACAGAGCACACAACGCATCACCAACCCTCCAGCTTTTCGCTTCACACAAACCCACACAGCGCTATCACCAGCCCTCCAGCACCACTGCACAAACACACAGCACGCACTCCGCAACCGTCGACACCACTGCACAGGTACACAACGCATCACCGGCCCTCCAGCGCCGCTGCACAGAGCACGCAACGCATCACCCGGCCACTCCAGCACCGCTGCACCAGAGCGCACAGCGCATCACCGGCCGTCGGCTTGCCGCCACACCAGAGCGCACAGCGCATCACCGACCGTCGGCACCACTGCGGGCACTGACATCACCAGCCCTCAACACCCGCTACACAGAGCACACAACACCTCCACCAGCCTCCAGCACCACTACACAAAACACACAACACCTCCACCAACCATCCAACACCACTGCACAAACACACAACACCTCACCAACCATCAACACCACTACACAAACACACAACACAAGCTAAAATCAACAAAACAAACAGAGGAAAAATGTAACCGAAGTATGCACGAACTGACGAAGGCTAAACAAAAAGGAACAGCAGAAAATAAAACGATGAAAGAGACACAGGGCCGTCAGAAAGATAAACAAAGCAGACCCCTTGGAAATAAAAAAACAGACGTATTTTCTCAGCAAAATTTACAAGTGCAGAAATTAAGCGAGAATAATATTTGACTGTGTCATATTTACATATTGATGGGCTACTAGAAATTTTCCTCATTCCTTTCTCCATCCTTCTCTCTCCCCCTCCCTCTCTCTCTCCATCCCCCCTTCCCTCCCTCTTTCCTTCCTCTCCGCCCTTCGTTAGTGCCACAACAAAAAACATATTGATTCCTCCATCTTGTATCTCTCTCTCTCTCTCTCTCTCTCCCTTAATACCCAACTTCCTTGCACACGCATTAATAGGTTGGCCTAGTTACCTCTGTCCTTATAAATAATAATATTAATCGAGCATCATCTGAGTGGTACCGTAGTCCCTCGAAAATATTACCATGACCTGCCTAACACTCGTAGATCTGTTGCTGTAAATTTGAAATAGTCACTGCTAGAAGTCTTCCTCATGTCCTCATTTTCATGCCTCCTCTTGAAAAGTGGCCAGCAAACTTCGAATGTGATGTCATACGTATATAAAAAAAAGTTAGTTAAATATATATGTGTTACAAGGGTAACATCGACAACTTCAGTGTTCGCAAAAGTTCATTTAAACTGTAAAAAATCATCAGTATATTAAATATTTAATCCTATTCATTATGTTCTGAATTTGATAGCTCTAAATTATATTGAATAACCCAGGTACCTTAATTGTGATACATAGACAATTGCAAATGCATTACATTGTTATGACTGAAACAAAATATTTAACATCTGTCCTTAGTATTGTTAGTATGTGTGAAATTTACCTACTCCTTGCTTCTTGAAAAGTACCTTATTTATGGTGAAATATGCTTTTAAATTCAATGTATTCCCCCATTGCTTCTTAGAACATGAAACACATAAACTATTTCCTTTCTCCAAGCTTATTTATTATATTTTTAAGTATATTTTCACTAAATTTTCACTTCTCTCCAGCTTTTTTGTGCTGTGTTTGTTTTCTGCAGCTCGGGGTTCAGTCGTAAGAATAGAAATATTTTGTGCAGGAGAGTACGAATTTTGCTCAGTTGTTGTATTCTAAGTTGGTTGCTGCTGTTTTTGTCTCTGCTTTAGTTCTACTTCTGCCGATGATGAAACTTTTTCATGATTAATATTTGAAGAAAAACGGTTGGTTTTGGGTAAAAAAATAAATACATCGGCAGTGGTATTATCGATGTGGGTGATGCATCGGCAGTGGTGCATCATGATGATGCATCAGCTTGATGTCATTAACGGTGATGCTGGCAGTGATGCATAAGCTGATGCGTCAATGTGTTGCATCAGCAGTGATGTCATTGCGGTGATACGCTTCAATGATGCATCAATGCTGTTGCATCAACGGTGATGCATCATCGTGATGCATCGCGGTGATGCCGCAGCTCAATGCTGTTGCATCAGCGGTGATACTGTGTGCTCATCAATGTGCATCGTGCTGTTGCATCGGCAGTGATGCATCTTATTGATGCATCGGCACTGTTGCATCGGCAGTTGATGCATCGGCAGTGATGCTCGGCGGTGTGCATCAACGGTGATGCATCGGTGATGCGTCGTAGTACGTTAATGCTGTTGATGCGGTGTGCATCATCGATGTTATGGCGCAGTGCGTCGGCGCTGATGCATCAGGTGTTGCATCGCGGTGATCGTCATCGTGATGCATCAATGCTGTTGCATCGGAGTGATGCATCATGGTTGGCACTGTTATCTTCAGTGATGTGGTGATACATCAACGGTGATGCATCAACGGTGATGATCGTCATTGGTCATCATAACTGTTGCATCAGCGGTGATGCATCGCGTGATGCATCGGCGGTGATGCATCAACGGTGATGCATCATCGTGATACGTGTTATGCGTCGGCGATGCATCGTCAATGATGCATCAACTTTGTGTCAACGCTGTTGCATCGGCGGTGATGCATCAACGGTGATACATCATCGATGATGCACATCAATACTGTTGCATCAACGGTGATGCATCAGCAGTGATGCATCAACGGTGATGCATCAACGCGGTGATGCATCGACGGTAATGCATCGGCGGTGATGCATCAACGGTGATGCACAACGTGATACATCAACACTGATGCATCAACGGTGATGCATCACCAGCTGATGCATCGCTGCCGTGCATCAGCGTTGATGCATCAACGGTGATGCATCAACGGTGATACATCAACGATGACCATCAACGGTGATGCATCGGCAGTGATGCATCAGCGGTGATGCATCAGCGGCATGGGTGATGCATCGCGGTGATGCATCGGCGGTGATGCATCGGCGCTGATGCATCGGCAGTGATGCATCAGCGGTGATGCATCGGCGGTGATGCATCGGCAGTGATGCATCGTCGTGATGCATCAACGCTGATGCATCAACAGTGATGCATCGCGGTGATACATCAACGCACTGATATATTAATGGTGGACATCAGCTCGCTCGTATCAATAAATAAATTTTTTGTTTTTCTTCTGTTTCTAAGACCTGTCCATGCATTAGATTTAGTTACGAACATGATAGAATATATAACATGATGTGGGAGCTTTGAAACAGGCCACTGGTCATTTACACCGGATATTGCACCAATGGGCGTTGACCAGAGGTTGACAGCCGCCCACCGTGCCTCGAGGCTCGCCTTCACTCGACAGTATGTCGATAAGGAGGAGCAATTTGGGGCAAGAGTTGTGTTCAGCCAACAACCTTGGCCGTGTCCATGTGTGGCGCCAAAACAACACAAGGTAACGTACCCATAAGTTTGTTTACAACCTGTAACGTGGTTAATTTTAGTATACTATATATCAAATTACTTTATGAAATACCGTATATCTTGTAGTAAATAACAAATAATAATTTAACATGAAAGTGAAGAATATCACAAAGTGATAAGGTCTACATTATTTTACCTGAAATACTGAACTGTCAACCCGTCCAGTACTGCCCCGTAAGACCCAGTGGCGAGTTACGGACGGACGGACGGACAGAACCATTGCTATACCGTACAGTATATCCCCAAACTTTCGGTCCGGGAGGAATACTGAGAGAAATAAATTTACCGCCGGTCAACAACGCTCCTGATACAGTAAAACGAATGACTTTCTGTCTTCATAAAACTTACAAACATTGGTGTTTGACGCAAGTTTAGGAAAATGTGGCATCCCTAAAAATTACACCGAAAAATACTTTATGTTCTTGAAACACGAGGAGGTGGTCTAATGCTCCCGAGGTGTGAGGACGTTCCTGAGGCATGAGTGTGAGGACGTTCCTGAGGCATGAGTGTGGGGACGTTCCTGAGGGTAAAAGCGTAACGTTCCTTTAAAACTGTTGTGGAACGAGAAGGACTCCAGACTTAGCTGATGAATAAAACGATAACCAATGAATATGATAACTTGGCCGTACCTGAGATATGGTGTGTTAATGTCCCACGAAGAGCTGTTTTAACTCACACTTACCTGGAAAAAGAAAAGGAAAATATAGTTGACATTATCTGCCGTCTAACCCCACCCCACAAGCCTATATGATTATTAACACTTAACTCACAGGAACAGCTAGGACAGAACCAATGATCTTAAGCATTAGTTTATACCAAATGAATGATTAAGAGAACTTGTTCAATATGTCAACAACACAACAGAGGGATAGTTACCTTGTGCTGATGGGAACCCTGGTGCCATACAGGGTCACCTCCAGGCACCGTCTTGACACTTTTATGACACCTCATGGCACTTG